>NW_007249255.1:267130-280791 GCF_000164805.1 Carlito syrichta | reverse complement strand
CTTTGCCAACTCTAGGTCTGACAAAGGCTTAACATCCTGGATCTACAAGGAACTGAAACGTACTGAAAGAAGAAAACAAACAACTCCATTATAAAATGGGCAAAAGATATGAACAGACACTTCACAAAAGAAGACATTCGAGAAGCCAACAAACACATGAAGAAATGCTCAACCTCACTAATCATCAGGGAGATGCAAATCAAAACCACACTGAGATACCACCTAACTCCAGTCAGAATGGCAATTATCAACAACTCAAAAAATAACAGCTGCTGAGAGGGTGTGGTGAAAAGGGAACACTTCTACACTGCTGGTGGGAGTGTAAACTAGTGCAACCTCTGTGGAAAGCAGTGTGGCGATTCCTAAAAGCTCTAAAAATTGACCTTCCATATGACCCTGCAATCCCCCTACTGGGAATATACCCTGAAGAACACAAATCACTCTATAAAAAAGATACCTGCACACGTATGTTTATCGCAGCATTGTTCACAATAGCAAGAACCTGGAAACAACCATGCTGCCCATCAAAAGAGGACTGGATTAAAAAAATGTGGTACATATACACGATGGAATACTACGCAGCCATAAAAAAGAACAAAATCATGAATTTCGCAGCAACCTGGATGGAACTAGAGTCTATAATACTGAGTGACCTCACACAGAAACAAAGATCAGAATATCACATGTTCTCACTCATATAATGGACCTTGAACATCCAATGTAATACTATAAGAAAATGACTGACGGTACTGGGAAACTATGGGGGGGAGGGGGAGGGGATTAACAGTAGCAAATATCTGTCTGGGGCTGGGAAAACACCTCTTATCAACAGGGTGTCTGAATGAAACGTAATTGTACACCTAACCCTTAACTGTACCCCACAAAACTATAATAAAAATACTGATTAATTATTAAAAAAAAAATAAATAAGAAAAATAACTTTGAATATGATGGAGAGTTCTTAAGTTTGAATGTTTTCAGAAATATATATTTATATATAAAATACATATTTTTATATAAAAATAAATATATAATGTCTATTAAGTATATGCAATATATAAATAACTAGATATAGAATATATTATCTGTACATATAGTATAATAAATAATATATATACAAAATGCATTATTTGTCCATTAGCCTAAATATGGAATCAAAAGAAATGAAAAAGAATAGCGGTAAAGAATAGGAGGTATTTCTTAATATGTAAGAAGAACAAAAGCAACAAATTTGAAAGGAGAATATGAGACACCAAGAGAATGGAAAGCCAACAGTTGGCATATAGCCAAAAATGGATGAGAATATAAACAACACCAAGAATATGGTCATTTTAAAGGAGTTAGAGAGTAATAAGTTACAAGAAAATTTACTAAGTTTTTCGTTGGTCCACCTAAACATACAATAACAAGAAAATGTAAATATAATGAGAAAGAAGCAAAAATAAAATTCATATTAATTAAAAATGTTCCCTATAAAATTAATTTTGTCTGGATGCAGATAAACACACAAACACAAATACATTCATGTGTACACACTTCCACAAAATGTTGCAGAGAGCTTAATTTTTTCAAATAAAGTCTAACAAAATATGGAAAAGACCTAAAAGAATACAATAAATAATTAATATTTTCATGTTTACCTTTTAAAAAGGTTCTTTATCTCTTTTCACATTATTTAGGCATTTAATGTTTCATTAATTTGAATAATTTCTTTGGGTGCTACTAAATCTATATAGTTTATTCTCATTATTTTATTGGATATATTGTGGTACATCAGTGCAAACAGTAAGTGAATATAAACAACTGTACATAGAGAATATAACGTGTTATGTGCCTGCTATCTCTTCATAATATTTTTATCCACTGAATACTACATAATCTTATTGGATGAGATTTTGTTTTAACTCAGTTTGGATGAAGCATATGTTATCTAATGCAAATGAAAGGAATTCACATGATGTATTACTTTTCAAAAAAAAAAAAACTCTAAATCAAAATTAATAACCAGCACTTTACTGGAGAAAAATGTCACAAAAGAACCATTAAAATACCAAGATTTCATGTGTATGTTATTAATACAATTTAATAGAGATAAAGGATTCATGTTAATTGAATACAACTAGAAAGCAGGTGAAATAGGCTAATAATGAAGAGTATTGACTATCAAGTAAAGATTAAAAAAACTTATAAGACCATACAAAAGGAAAAATATATAAGGAGAAAAAAATGCAAAAATAAGTGAGTTTGTAGTTAAGGAACACGTTAATTGAACTCTGCAGATAGAATAAAAAGAAACAAATGAAGCAATAACTAGGTAAAGAATGAAATTCACTAATGGGACTTGGTTAAACTGAAAAATAAAAGAAAGAATGAAACAAATTCATTGAACAGGAACCACAATGTGAGAAAGGGAAGAGGAGAGGAATGTGGAACTTTTTCTTTGTTTACTCTGTGACTTAAATTATCTATATTTCTAACTATTGAAACCATATATTTCTGAAAGTCATCTCACCAACCAACTAACCCCTTGGTGGAAAAATAAAAATAAAAAAATTAAAAACCACAATGATGCAAGGAGGGATAGTAGAATAAAGCTCTAGGCCAGGCTCCATGGCTCAGCCTGTAATCCCAGCACTTTGGGAGGCTGAGGCCAGTGGATTGCCTGAGGCAGAAGGATCCCTGGAGCCTAGCAGGTTGATGGTGGGGTGGCCTGAGCATGCCACTGCACTCCAGCCTGGGTCATGGAGTGAGACTCCAAAACAAATAAATAAATGAATGAATGAATGAATAAATAAATAAATAAATAAATAAAAGAATAAGACTCCGTGTATAATTGACAATCATGTATCTTTCTTTTTTTACAATAAAATACAAACAAGCATGTATGCATGAGACAGATTATTAAAAACTGATGACGAAGAAGACGCTAAAAGTCCTCATCAGGGCCGGGCATGGTGACTCACTTAAGAACCTGAGCACTTATGCCTGTAATCCCAGGCAGGAGGTTTGTTTGAGCCCAGAAATTCGAGACCAACTGATACAACATAGCGATATCTTGTCTCTATAAAAAATAAACAGAAAATTATCTGGATGTGATGGCACATGCCTATAGTCCCAGCTACTCTGGAGGCTGAGACTGAGGGATCGTCTGAGACGAGAAGGTCTAGGCTGTGATGAGTCCTGACTGCACGACTGCACTCCATTCTGGAGTGAGAACAACAACATCAAAAAAAGCACTCATTCATCCAAAACTTTATAGCAGTAGTCATATAAAGTCTATGACATACATTGAAGAAATATATCTCTAAGTAATATTCCCAATGTAAAAAGTAACTTAAACTTCATTAGCAATGAAGGATATAAAACTTTTAGCAATTGTATTGAGTTATAAAGACCTTTTGCTATTATCTCTGGAAAATAATAAGATTCTCATGTTGTCTCATAAAATGTACAGTTGTCATGTGTAGTCAATAACTTTTCTTTCAGACATAAATCTATTCCACAAATTCAAAAAGAATTGCATTTTGAAAAGTAAATAATAGTATCCATATATATGCAAAAAAATGGAATATTTACTCTGGTAGAAAAAACAGGTAGGGCAATTATGTAAAGTATTTGTATATTTGAGAAAAATTGTAAAACATGATTCAGAAAGGTGGAAAGGTGAGTCTCAGGCAGTCTTTGAATGGACAATGTGGGAGAAACTAGATGTAGTAAGTTTGGAGTCTTCCTCATCTCAGTATTTGAGGAATTCACAATTACGTAGTAACAATTTCTTGAACTTGAAATACCTGACAGACATCTTCCCATAATAGATAATTGAGAAAATATATGCAGAATACAAATCATTTGCCCACCAACCTTGTCCCACATTTTTCCCCAAAGTTAATAACGAAACTGGAGCAAGTCTATGAAAGAAGGAACTCCCCAAGATTACAAGCAGTGAAAGGAATGGACTGAGAAAAAAAAGGGAAAAGATGGAAGGTAAGGAAAGAGAAATGCAAGGAGTTAATATGAGAAGGGTCTGTAATGAAAAACTGAAGAGAAGAGGGTAGACATTTAGGAGAAAAAAAACAAATGGCATAATATTAGTGCTGGTGGTTAACCTTAAAAACTTTCTTTACCTGTTTTGATATCACATAGGCTACCAATATTCAGTTTGTTAGCTTTGGTAATTTCTGTGTCTGGTAATTACTATATATTGTCACTTCTGGTTTGTTCAACATACCTGTAGTTTTAAGTCTCTGCAAACATTGAATTAGCAAAAATTGTATGACTGTACCTAAAGGAAGTATAGGGTTGGATTCCTGAGCATCTGCATTCAAACATTTCTGTCCACCAATAATTATGCATTCTTATTGTTTTTGAATTTACATTTTACCTCATGTTGAGGTGAACTTTATCTTAACTAAGTCACTTGACAGTAAATGACACAATGTATACTCTGCAGAGAAGGAACTGGAGGAGATCTAATGTTAAGTAAAATAAGCCAGGCATAGAAAGACAAATATCATATGTTCTCACACATGTCAGCGCTAAAGAAAAAAAAAATGAACTCGTGGAGATATAGAGTGATGGTTATCAGAGACTGGAAAGGATAGCAGGATGGGGAATAAAGAGGGAGTGGCTACTCAGCCTGTAATCCCAGCACTTTGGGAGGCCGAAGTGAGTGGATTGCCTGAGACCGCGGGTTTGAGACCCGCCTGGGCAACTTGGTGAGACCCCATCTCTCCAATAAATCAAAAATTAGCCAGGCATGGTAGTGCGTGCCTGTCGTTCCAGCTACTTACAAGGCTGAGGAGGAAGGAATGCTGGAGCCCAGCAGGCCAAGTCTGCGGTGACTGGGAGTGGCCACTGCACTCCAGTCTGGGTGACAGAGTGAGACTCCAACCAAAAAAAAAAAAAAAAATGCAGTTGGATAGAGTGAATAAGACCAGCATCCGGTATCACACTAGGGCAATGATAGGTAACACTAATTCATTATATATTAAAGAAAGCTAAAAGAGTAGAATTGAAAGTTTTCTTTAAAAAAGAAATAATAAAAAGATGAATTCCAAATAACCTCGACTTAATCATCACAGATTTTATGCCTATATCAAAACCTCTCATGC
Source organism: Carlito syrichta (assembly GCF_000164805.1). Taxonomy (NCBI): domain Eukaryota; kingdom Metazoa; phylum Chordata; class Mammalia; order Primates; family Tarsiidae; genus Carlito; species Carlito syrichta. Next base: position 275,680 of record NW_007249255.1, on the reverse strand, counting down.
GTCCAATAAATATAGTCAACAATTGTGCCTGCATAAGAATTAAAAATAAAACAATTTCTAAAAAATAAAATAAATTAAAAATGTGAAATTTTATTTTTCTATTTTTATAATTTTTCTAAAATATTTCAATGTTTACTTTCATTCACATAAAGATGCAAAATTAAGAAATTATTATTAATAAGCATTCATTAAAATCCTCCCTGAAAATGTAAAAAAAAAAAAAATTGCATTTTACAAAGTACATTACTATGCCAACAAAATGTAAACAGAAGATATTTACTAAATTTGGAAAGGAATATGTGTGTGTGTGTGCATTTATATGTGTATTTATATATACTCCTATGTGGGCAAACATTGGGCAATATAATCAAAGGCATTGTATGCCACCTGAATTTTTAACACTCCTTTGACAGAACAATGGAGGTAAAACCTTTTTTCATTGTGATTGTAGTCTTCTGAAGATTTGGTGTATTATTTATTGCATAGTAATGGTCTCTGGAACTGTGAATAAAGGCAGAGTTCTTAAGTTTGAATTTTTTTTGGAAATACATATATAAATAAAAGAAACCATGTGTCCATGTACCTCAATATGGAATGAAAAGAAATGAGAAAGAATGGAGGTAAAGAAATAGAAAGAGACTTTTCTAATATACAAGAAGATAAACACCAAAAATATTTAAGATGAGAATATGAGACATCAAGAGAATGGAAAGCCAACAGATGCCCTATAGTCAAAAGGAGAGAGAATATAAGAAGAAAGTGGTCAGTTTAAAGAAGTTTGGGAGAAAAATAAGAAAGTTTACCAAATTGTTTTGGCTGGTTCATGTGAAAATACAATGGAAAGACCAACATAAATATTATAGGAAAGAAGCAGAAAGAAAATTCATATTCATGGAATTTTTTTTACAGAATAATCTGCAAGTAAATAGACTTTTGTGAGATATTTAAAGCTATTGAGTATGCACGCACTAAAAGCACCATGTGTGATAATAATCATATACAAACTTGGACATATTTTGAAGTGATAAATCAGAAAATTACATTCCCTTTGATGTTTACAAAATAGCATTTAAAAAGGATGATGTCAAACTTGTAATGATTATATCAGGGGTTTATGAAAAATGTTACAGGAATTTTGCAGGAAAATAACTTCTCATTTCATTCATGGAAAATTTCAACATTAGGAAATATATTAGCAATGAACTTTTATTTTATTTTATTTTATTTTGAGTTGGAGTCTCACTCTGTCGTCCAGACTGGAGTGCAGTGGCCGCTCCCCGGCCACCGCAGCCTCCACCTGCTGGGCTCCGGCGATCCTTCCGCCTCAGCCTTCCAAGTAGCCAGAATTACAGGCATGCACAACCATGCCCGGCTGATTTTTTGATTTATTGTGGAGATGAGGTCTCGCTGCCCAGGCGGGTCTGGAACCTGCGGGCTCAGGTAGTCCACTCACCTCAGCCTCCCAAAGGCGCGGGATTACAGGCTAAGCCACCGAGCCTGGCTAGCAATGAACTTTTAAATAAATATAATTTTCAGAGTATTTAAAAAGAATTGCATTTTGCAAGTTTAATAATTGTGTTTAAAAAAAAGGCCAAAATATTTTTTCTCTGGTAAGAAAGGCATACATTCAGAAAAATTGATTTAACATTTTTATACCTAGGATCATTTGGTAAATATGATCAAGGGCAGTAGAACAGAGTGAGCCTCAGTCTCGCAATCCACCAAAAATGAAACCTGTATTTATACATTATTATTCAAGACAGTGAAGGGACAAACTTCATGCAGGATATGTGGTGTCCTTTTTTTATATGTAAGGTTTGAGGTGGTATTAATTATAATGACCCCTTGTACTTGAAATAAATGACAGAAGTCCTAAATCAATGGGTACTTTTTATGAAAAATATACAGAATGAAAGTGTTCTCCCTTTTGGAAATTCTTTATGGGTGCCCTTTCCCATTATTAAGGGTATAAAAGGAGATTTAAAGGACGTGGGCAATCTTACTGTAAGACAGCAAATGCAGGCTCTAGGCTCATCCCTCACTGCTATATATCATTGGGTTGGGACGTGGTTACTTGTGAGTCTAACCACAGAGGCTCACCCCTTTAAGCCAGGAGATGCTGTATGGGTAAAGGAATGGTATATCCAGCTCCTACAGCCCCTTTGGGGAGGTCCACTCACTGTCATTTTGTCCACCCCCACTGCAATAAAGATAGCCAAGGTAGGCCCCTGGATTCATCACAGCAGAGTAAAACTGGCCTTTCGAGACTGGGAGTGCACTACTAATCCATCAGCACTGAAATGCCGACCATTTAAAGAAAGCATGCTGCCACCCCAGGACCCTAGAAGAAAACAGCCCTGGTTTAGTCTCTCTGGAAACTGACTAATTTGCGCACAGCAGAAGCCTGAGGACTCGATCATCAGATGAACAAACGGACTATTTTACATATATTAACTTTCTTATTTTAAAGCAGCGTCATCCCTTGTTAGTGTTTGTTGCTGTAGTTCTTGCCTTAGTTTTTGCCATAGGTTTGGCAGAGGTTGCTTCAGACAGCTGAACTCCTGGCAAAAAGTTAGTATTTGTGTCTTTTTTTTTTTTTTTTTTTACCTCTTTTGGGCCAATGTATAGCCACGGTTTATTGTTATTAATCTGGTTTCCCTTTGTGATTTCTGAACCCTCTTCTTGCCACTAGTGTATTCACATAACTTGGTCAGGTCAGGAGTTATTTGCACCCTCCTTTACCAAACCCATTACTCTTGCCAGGAAACAATTTCAGGGACTTGCAGACATAATAAGACTAGCTATGGGAATCTATACACTTGTTTCAACCCACAGTACTCCCCAAATGAAGAATGGCTGGAGGTCCATCGCACCAAGGAGGGAGGGCATTTAATTTACTGGACCCTGATCAACCCCCACCAGCCAGTGTCGATGCCTTTTGATGCCTGTACAGCTATGAATGAAACCTGAAGCCATGGCATAACCCACAGCCGCAGTACTAAATCATGTGGGAACTTAGCCTGGAAAAGAGGGTATAGGCTCCACGGTAAATGTATGTGTAAACAGCCTGCAGATGGAATGTGGTCCCCATGTACTAGCTATGCTGAATTCTTGTGTCCTTGTTGAGGTTGTGTTTCATGGGTCACATGGAAAGGCCAAGATAAAGTTGTTCTTCTTCAAAAGGGTGTTGTAAATCAGAAAGCTATAACCCAGTTAATTTTACCATCATTAACCTGGAAGATCAGGGATGACAAACAGGCTGCCAGATTGGCATATATATCCATGGGCAAGGTTCTTACCCTGGGATCATACTATACTTCAAAAGTGTCACAATCCCACTCCTAAGCCCCCTCCCATGAGGTCTTTTACTCCTTTTCTGAAGAAATAGAAAGTAATCTCCCTCCCATCTCCATTAAAATCAGAAATCTGTTCCTAGCCTTGACAGAGAATATTGCCCAGTCTCTGAAATTCTCTCGTTATGTTTGTGGGGGAACTAATATGGAAGATCAATGGCCATGGAAAGCTAGAGAGCTGGAAGTCCATGAGCTCTGTAATGAAATGGTACCCTAGCCCAGTCAATGGACTTTGGCTACTTAAAATCTCAATTATAGGAAAAAACTGTCTTTACCAATGGGGAAATTTAATATCCCTGTTGGAGGCTTAACATGCTTCGACCAAAGGCTCTATAACACCACAGCCATGAAAACCCAATGATGAGGGTCTCCAAGCCATCCTAAGCCACACTCTCACACTTTGCCTAATTTCTCCTACCTCTGAGAGGCATGGGATACTGTTGACACAAACCCCAAATGGTAGACCCCAAATGGATTATATTGGATATGTGAAAAAATAATCAATACTGTGCTTCCCCCAAAATGGTCAGGATCGTGTGTGTTAGTGTCAGTCCTACCCTTCTTCTTCCAGCTCCCACTTGCCAGAGGGAAACAATTGGGAGTCCCAGTATGTGAGAACTGGGACACAAAGAAAATGGTGTGTTTTACAAATTGGTAACTGGAAAAATGATGAATGGCCCCCTGAATATATTACCCAATATTATGGCCTAGCTGCCTGGGCAGAGGATGGATCTTGGGATTATTGAACCCCCATTTACATGTTACACCACATAATTTGATTACAGGTGGAAATTATAACTAATGAAACTACAAAAGAACTTAACATACTAGCCAAGCAACAAGCTGAAATGCACAATGCTATTCATCAAAACCGCCTAGCCTTAGACTGCTTGCTTCTGAAGAAGGAGTTTGTGGAAAATTTAACCTAAGCAACTATTGCTTACAAATAGATAATGAAGGAAAAGTCGTAGCATAAATTACCAATTGCGTGAGAAAAATGACTCATGTCTTAGTCCAGACCTCGAAAGGCTGGAACCCCAGGGAATTATTTGGGGGAATGGTTCTCAACATTTGGAGGATTTAAGACCCTCATAGACATTATACTTATAATTTTTGGAATGTTTCGAATTCTACCCTGTCTAGCCTCCTTAATCATAAGATCAGCCTCCAACCTCGCTGAAGCCATGATTGAGAGGAAAAAAGAAGCAGGTAATGATGTTATGAAAATGCCAGCCCTTAAACCAAGGCGGTGCTCTTCAGCTTTAAAAGGGCCGATCATCAAAGAGGGGAATGAGGCAGGGGCTCTCCTAAAATAAAGAGACAGAAACTTCCCAGAATAGAAAAAGAATGTGTTAGAGAGAAAGGAATGTGGCATAGGTCGTAGTGTGCATGTGTAACACTGCTGCAATCTTGACCTAAGAAATTCCCAATCAAAATGTATATTGTCAATATGTTGCCTTAAAAGGGGGACAAAGAAACTAAAATTTAAATGAAGGGAAACAGAAAGTATATAAGGCAATGCCCTGCTGCACTGGAGACTCAGCCTTTGGATGTAAATTTGCTGAGCAGGTGCCAGCATGAATAAATGCTGCTTCCTGGCAAAGAATGCTCAGTGTCCCATCTCTCTCTGTGAAAAATTCTGCCACATTGCAAGAAACAGTCTTGTTGAAACATTCTACACCAATTGCTTATTGGGTTATTCCTAGAAAACAATATAGAATGGACACATGGTATCATTGAACTTCATTTAGATACAAAATTATTCTAAAGGAATAAAATAAATTACATATTGTCTAAATTAATAATTGTATCTATAAAGTATGACAGAAAATGAAAATGTATTTTGACTGGAAGAAAAAAACAACCAGGAATAATATTGTTTCATATCTGTATCTATGGGAACACTTGGATAATATGTTCCAAGGAAGTTGAACCAATGTCAAGTCCATGCTTAGGTAATACATTGGCATTTACACAGTTTTTGAAGAAGCAATGCATGGAGGAACTTCATTCAGCAAAATGCAGTCTTCTGAACCATAAATGTTTGAGAATATCAAAGACTCAATACAGGGTCCTTGGGGTGGAAATACATAACCGAGGCCTGTCAGTCAGATGTTTTTTTCCTGAAATACGCATGGTATTAAAACCATGTACCTAGCAGCCAAAGTCCATTAGATCAGAAACATCTTAAACTGTGGTAAGAATAGTGACAGATGTTCTGTGTTTGAAAGTTTTCTGGAAACAGTTATAGAATTGGAACCACATGACTTTCAGACTGATGTCCTTCATCTTATAACATTCTTAGTGAAACTGTAGAAAATCTCTGGAAAACGGAAGTCAATGTTAATAGTGAAGGAATGCTATAGAATGAAGAAAGAAGAAATAAAAAACAAAGGAAGTAGGGACACTGAATTGGGCAGAATTTAATATGGCAGAAGTGCAAAACTGATAAACTGAGGTGGGAAGATTAAACATCCAGGAGAATGGAGAGACAAAGGAGGGAAAAGAGAAAAAGGGCAAGGAAACATTAAGACACCAAGAAAGCAGTGGTGTTAAAGGACTGTGGAAATTTCCAGAAAACTTACTGATGTTTTGCAATTTTTTCTGATAATAAAATGAAAAAGTAAATGTAAATATAAAGGAAAAGAAGCAGGAATGAAATCAAATTTGCTGAAAAATTGTCTTAAAAACAAGTTGGAATGCAGATAAACACAAAGACACACGCAAACACATTCACTGTGGTTTAACGATCGCTTTTGTCTAGATTTGAAAAAGAATTTTTGAAAAGGGTGGATTTACCTAATTTTGAAAAAAATTCAAGAATGCAGTTTTGTGATTAGCTTTTAATAATGTCCTTCATCCCTTAAATGTTACTTGGGCTTTTATTTTTCAGTCTTTGAGTTTTAATAAGTTCTATGGTTGCTATTAGATATGTAGAGAATCAGTTCCTATTGTTGCAATATTTATGTATAAAATAGTCATAAATCTAAAACTAAGGAACACTGAACTGCTGCTTCTGGAAAAAATACTGGATTAGATTCCTGGGTCACATTATTCACAAAAATTATGACAACCTATGAATACATAACCTTTGTATTATGTGATGTATTAACTCATCCTTAAGTGTAACTAATATGAATTAAATTATATGTAAAAAGACAAATGAAGTATTAAAGGGCTCTGAAGAGGTTCTCTGTCAAATAACCTGACCGTAGTTTTCATAGAACTTACACATCAACTACCTTGAAGAGCTGAAATAATGGAGCTATAAATTAAAAACAATTCACAGGACAGAAAGAGTTTCTTTGCAATGATCAAAACAACAGGGAAAATCAAAGATGCACTAATGCTGGAAATTAAAAAATAAATAGAGATGGTAAACATAAGCTGGAAAAGTAGAATAAGATGAAATATCAGAAAAGTAAAAGAAAATCCATTTGTTCAAAATGAAAGAATATCTGGTGACTTAGATTAACTAAACCACATTAAAGGAAGAAAAACGAAGTAATAGATCTCATAGAAGTAGGTTCTCTGTCCAATGACCTGAGATTTCTTGGAGAAAGCGTGTAAATCAAAACTTTAAAAACACACAAATTTCACGAGCGTATTATTAATAAAATTATTTTTCATTGATTGCAACTAAAGGACAAATAAAACATGTAATAATGGGTAAAATTCAGTAACAAATGTAGATGAACTTCAGTTTGAAAGAACAGACATGGAGAAGAGCATCATTCAAATGTGTTGGGGTCGAGGAAGACAAGCATTGTACTTGATGCAAAAAGTGCAAGAAACAGATGAAACAAGGCCTAGGTACAGAGTGATTATATTACTGGAGCAAACATTTTTTTTCTGAATACACTTATCAAAAAAATCCAACTCATTAAAAATGAAAAAAACAATTTCAGAAATAATTAGGATAAGAATTAGTTGTGTGCGTGTGTGTATGTTTTAATTTAATTTAATTTAATTTTTTTTTTTTTTTAGTTGGAGTCTTACTCTGTCACCCAGACTGGAGTGCAGTGGCTGCTCCCGGTCCCCACAGCCTCGACCTGCTGGGCTCCGATGATCCTTCCACCTCAGACTTCCAAGTAGCTGGAACTACAGGCACATGCTACCACACCTGGCTAATTTTTTGATTTATTGTAGAGATGAGGTCTCGCCAAGTTGCCCAGGCAGGTCTCAAACCCGCAGGCTCAGGCAATCCACTCACCTCAGCCTCCCAAAGCGCGGGATGACAGGCTGAGCCACCGAGCCTGGCTAATTTTATTTAATTTAATGTAAAAATTGTTGGTTACAAGTCAGGATTGCAAACATAAGTGATCTAGGCACAGGGAAAGCTTTGGGCCTCCAATTATACCTCATTTTGCCAGTATCAGGAATCGGCACCCTTATTGATTCTATGTGCCTTCCCCACCCACTTCCCTGGTAGGATCCTGCTACTGCCAATCCCTTTTTTGCAATTTTAGGATAGATGCTCAGGATCCACTTATGAGTGAGAACATTTGGTACTCAGTCCTTTGTTTCTGTGATAGACTACTGAGTATATAGACTCCAAATCCATCCAAATTGCTGTAAAGTCCATAATTTTTTCCTTCTTTATGGCTGCATAATATTCCATTGTGCATATGTCCAACATTTTTTTTATGCAGTCCAATTTCGATGGGCATCACGGTTGGTTCACAAAGAACGGGAAAAGATATTTGCCAACTGTATATCTGACAAAGGCCTAACATTCTAGTTTAATTTTAAATTTAGGTCTGGGTCAAATTTACCACTATTTATAAAAAATGAAGCAGTATATTCCCAATTCAGTTCAGCAATTGGAAGCAGTGTTGTTTTACTATCATATAATTCTTATTGAAAAAAGAATTAAGATAGGAAATGAAGCCATGATAGAACATAGAATAAGACTTCCCATTAAATAAACAGCATTGATCATTGATCTTTTTAAATCCTGCCCTTTGTTTCAGAATCAAAGGCAGAGACTATGCATACTTGAGAATTACATCTAAAATTTGATGAAGAAGCATATAATAAAGCACACATCTGTCCAAAATTATTCTAAAATTAAAGTAATCGCATGAGGTCTTTGTCATAAATTGGAGATTATATAACAATCCTCATTTGTATCATTTGTCATAATTGGAGATTATATAATTATCCTCACTTGTACCCCACATCTCTATAATAAAAT
>NW_007249255.1:259485-267022 GCF_000164805.1 Carlito syrichta | reverse complement strand
ACACACACACACAATTGTAATATAGTATTAGTCAAGGGATGCCTGAGGGAATTTGGAGGCATTCAGTGGTGGGGGCTCTAGTAGCCCCAGCACATGAAAGTCAGTGGTTGCTTTTTATGTCAAAACAAAATGATACCAAAAACAGAGAGGTTGTTCAGAACTTGCTCCTGAAACAACATGCTCCTGAAAAACACAACATACAAAATGATAAAGATCAAGGTTAAATTAAATAACATTGAGATAAAAAAAAGACCAATAAACAAAACAATAATACAAAAATTTGGTTTTAGAAAGCTAAACAAAATCCACAAGCCTTTTGCTAGACTAAGAATAAAGACAAAACAAATAAATGAAATTAGAAGCAAAAAAGGAGGCATTGCAACTGATACCACAGAAATACTAAGGATTATAAGAGGTTATAATGTACATATATACACCAACAAATTGGAAGTCCTGCCACTGCAGCAGGGGAAACTTCTAGCTCCAGGCTTAACCTTACCACTTCAGCACTTGGCCAGACTTTGGAAACAGGGTTGCAGAGGGAGACCAGAGGCAGAGTCTCATTAGAGAAGACGAAAGAGGCACCCATCAACATCTTGAAAATGGGGCAGGAAAGTGCTCCGACTTGCTCACCATGCAGCAACAGACTCGATCTCTGTGACTGACAGATCAACTACTCAGGGTTTGATAGTGACCTAGAGGGAATATTCTGAAAGCACAAACTTCAAAGGGACCTGACGAGTGCTGAGTCTCAGATGCCCCACACCCTACCATTTTTCAGCAGTAGGACAAAGGTTATGGACAGAAAAGGATGAGAAAGAATTCCAAAGAGATCAGTGTGAGTGCTGGGCTGGCCCAATCCCCCTCCTCTACAGCAATCTTCTGAGCATCAGATCCACACAGTTGGGGCACGACTGAAAGGAACAAGCTAAGGTGGAGCCGGACTTCAGTCACAATAGGAGAACTCTATTCCAGGATAGGCCTGGCTGGAGCAGCCCCACAAATAGTGAATACACACCTGGGGAAAAGGCAGTGTGACACCTTCCTACTGAAGGGGATCTTCCTGACTATGCAAGAGTGGGAGGGGAGGACTGCAGCCACCCCAACTCCCACTGCCCCTCCTCCTTCCCTGGTTTGGACACTGGGGAGATAGTGAAAGAGGTGGAAGCTCTGCAGGGAATAGCAGAGCAGACAAGAGAAACAATTACAAAACCGGCCACAAGAGGGGAGGGTATTTTTTTTTTTAATTTTAAAAAATATTTGAAAAAATATTTCGCCTATTTCCTTGTTAGTACAACTGCTTAAAAAATATTTTTCCTTTGGGCATGAAGGTGTATGTAAGGATTTGATCTGCACTCCTCCCAATTTTTTTTCTTTTTCTTTCTTCTTTTGCTTTTTGTTTTCTGTTTATTCGTGTATGTGAATGATTAAATGTTTATCTTTCTTTTTTGTTGTTATTATTGGTTTGTTTTTGTCCTTCTCTTTATTTTTATTTATATATATATTTTAGGTTAAGGTGTGTGTCAATATATGTGTGAGGATTCAATCTAAATTCCGTTCTTTTTTTCTGGTCCTTTCTCTTTCTCTTCTCCATTTATTTTGTGCTAGTTGTGTGTGTGTGTGTGTGTGTGTGTGTGTGTGTGTGTGTGTGTGTATGTGTGTGTGTGTGTGTTCAATTGTTTTTTTGCTTTGGTTTCTGTTTTCATTGCTCTATGTTTTTTTCTCTTTATAAAGAAAATATTTTTCATTGTATTGCATTATATTTTTCTCTGTGCTCCTCATTGCTGTCACTGTATTTCAGATTTGGGGGTACACACACATACACACTGGGTCATCATATAGAGTGATGGTGGTGAGGAATGGGTCTCAGGGAACACTTACCACAATCAGTGAACATTGCAATTTGCAAGTGGTTTCAGAATCCTTGCACCATTTCCCTACCTTATTTGACTTTCAATGCTACAAGAGGCAGCATAGCTTCCTACCCACAGTCCTGTTTTAAATTCAAATAAATCCAGAGCCAGGATCAGGGAAGAATAGAAGGCTGAGTAAACATCAGAACAGAAAGCCTCTCCCACTGACACTAAATAACAGAACTAAAGGGAAAACCATGAAATCTGTCACTAATGAGGAGAAAACAAAGGAAGACTACAGGTAATTTCAAGTGTACAGAAAAATGAAAAATCAGATAGACTTGGAGCCCAAACAATGAAGTCACCAACTGGTATATGAAATCACCAACAATCCAGTATATGACAAGGATTAGGGAATGGATGGAATGAATGAATAGCACTCAATAAAAACAACATGCAACACTGAAAAAATTGTAAAAGAGATTTTGGCAATAAAAATTTCATCAAAGAAATAAATAACAAGATGACAACCATGGAAAGCAGAAATAATCTAGCCAAAGAAAGAATCTCAGAACTTGAACACCAGAATACGGATTAACCTGACCTTTAAAAAACACAGAAAGAGAACTCAGGAAGAAAGAACAAAGCATACAAGAGATGCGTGATTATGTCAAGAGGCTAAATCTACACCTGATTGGTGTCCCATAAGATGAAAGAGAAATGGAGAACACATTAGAGAAAGAATTCCAGGAGGTAATCCAATAAAACTTTCCCCAACTCAGACATGACCAGACAAACACAAGAGATACAGAGAACCCCCACAAGACATCAAATGCGGAGACCAACCCCTAGGCACATTGTAATTCACCTACACAAAGTAGGCACCAAAGAGAAAATTCTAAAGGAAGCCAGAGAGAAAAGTCAGATGACCTACCAGGGAAATCCAATCAGAATAACAGCAGACTTACTGGAAGAGACACTACACACAAGAAGGGACTGGAGTTCACTATTCAAAATCTCAAAGATAATTCCAGCTAAGAATTTCCTACCCAGCCAAGCTCAGCTTCATCAGTGATGGGGAATTAAAATCCTTCCCAGACATCCAGACCCTAAGAGATTATGCAGCTTCCAGACCAGATCTACAGGAGACACTTAAAAAGGTATTAAGCACAGAAGAAAAAAAAATAAAGAATGACCACATAATTCCCAAGAAAACAGCAGAGCACAGAATCAATAGAGAATATAGTACAACAACAGGAGACACACACATATATCAACCCCAAAGTCAAAAGAACACAAGCAATAAATGGAAAATGTTGTAAGAACCTCATGACAGGAATAAAATTGCAATTCAATAATCAGCCTGAATGTGAATGAGCTAAATGCACCACTGAAAAGACAATGCCAAACTGGATAAGAAACTATAACCCAACTATTTGCTACCTTCAGGAAAATCATCTCACTGCAAGGGATGGACACAGACTCAAAGATAAAGAATGGAAAATGAGTTTCCAGGCAAATGAATCACAAAAGAAGGCAGGAGTCACAATCTTAATATCAGACAAAACAACCTTTAAGCTATCAAAAATTTAAAAAGATACAAAAAGACACAGCATAATGATAAAAGATTCAATCCATCAACAATAAATATCCATCCTAAACAAATTTGTACTAAATGCAGGAGCACCAGCATTTATAAAGTAACTACTAAGCAAACTAAAAAAAGATATTGACTATAACACTATTATAGAAGGGACTTGAATATCCCACTAACAGCACTAGATAAATCATTGAGGCAAATAATCAAAAAACAGATCCCAAGCTAAACTTGACACTTGACCAAATGGACTTAATAGATACCTAAAGATTATTCCACCGAACAACCACAGAATATACATTCTACTCATCACCACATGGAATGTAGTCCAAGATCAATCACATCCTCGGCCGTAAATCAAGCATAAACAAATTCTATAAGGTTGAAATATTGCCATACACCTTCTCTGACCACAGAGGAATAAAAATATATATCAACACCAATAAAATTTCTCCAAAGCCCACAAAGACATAGATACAAAACAGCATGATGCTGAACAACTACTGGGTCAACACTGAAATCAAAGCTGAAATTAAAAGATTCCTGGAAACAAATGAAAATGAAGAAACATCTTACCAAATTTCTGGGATGCCATGAAAACAGTTCTAAGAGGGAATTTATATTTCTATGAGCACACATCAAGAAAATGGAAAGATCACAGTTTGAGAACCTAACGAATCACCTAAGAGAGAGAGAAATGAAAGACCACCAAAACCTTAACTTTAGCAGAAGAATCCAGATCACCAAAATAAGTGCCAAATACTGAAGACAAAAATATCATAGAAAACATCAACAAATCAAAAAGCTTGTTCTTTGAACGAATTAACAAGATTGATGGGCCCCTAGCCAGAATGATGAAGAAAAATAGAGAAAAAGCCCAAATAAACACAATCAGAAATACAAAATATCAAATTAGAACTGACCCTGAGGAAATACAAAAGATTACCAGAGATTACTATGTACATAGACTTGATACCTAAATGAAATGGAGGACTTTCTGACATCACACAACCTCTCTAGGTTGAAACAAGAAGACATTGAGACACTAAATTGACCAATAACAACAAAGGGAATTGACTCTGCATAAGAAAAACTACTTACAAAATAAAGCTCTGAACTAGATGGCTTACCAGCAAAAATTACAAGAAGGAGCTGATACTAATCCTATTGAAAGTATTACAAGCAATTGAGAAAGATGGAATCTCCTCAATGTATTTTTGGAAGTTAATTTACAAAACTTACAAGGAGGAGCTGATACTAATCCTATTGAAAGTATTACAGGCAACTGAGAAAGATGGAATCTCCTCAATGTATTTTTGGAAGTTAATTTGCCAAAAGTACATAAACAGGCGAAACAATGACTAGATACAGAGTGAATGCATTGCTGCGATTAAAATTTTTTCTGAATTCACATCAAAAAATTCAGCTCATTACAAATGAAGAACAATGTCAGAAATAAAAATTACAAGAATTATTTACATAAATACATGTGTGCATATATATAAAATTTAATTATATCTAATTTTGAAGTTGTGGGATACAAGTCAAGATTGTATACATAAGTGGTTTAGGACAGGGGGAGTTTGGGTTCTCCTAATGGAACTCACTTTGCCTGGGTTAGGATCAGAAACTCTGACTGATTTTATAAGCTCTCCCCTTCCACCAACACCCTTCCTAGCAGTGTCCTGCTGTGGCAAATCCCTTTTTGTAATATTAGGATAGGTGCTCAGTGTCCACATTTGAGAGGGAACATGGGGTACTCAGATATTTCTTTCTGTGACAGATCACTGAGTATGATAGACTCCAAATCTATCCAAGTTACTGTGAAGTACAAAATTTTGTCCTTCTTTACGGCTGCATAATATTCCATTGTGTGTATGTACCAAAATATTTTTTTTTATCCAGTTCAGTTTCAATGAGAAGCATTGTTGATTCACACAGAATGGGAAAATATATTTGCCAATTGTGTATCTGACAAAAGCCTAACATCTTATTTTATATTTAGCTCTGGGTCAAATTAACCACCATTTTAAAGAAATGAAGCAGTATTTTCCAAGGATGGATTAGCAATTGGAGGCAATATTGTTTTACTATCATACTTCCTTATTGCAAAAGGAATTAAGATAGGAAATGAAGCCATGATAGGACATAGAATAAGACTTCTCATAGAATAAACATTATTGATCATTTTTTAAAAATCCTCCACATTGAAAGAATTAACAAGAAAGCATGTAAAATTTCATGAAGAAGCATATAACAAACCACACATATGTCCAGAGTTCTATGTGTGAAAGTAATCAAATGAGGTCTTTGTCATAAATTAGAGATTATATTATTAATCTTGACTAGTACCCTACATCTCAATAAAAATATCATTGTATTTGTCTATCTATATAAATATATACTAATTATATAATACAAATATATAATTGTAATATATAATTAGTCAAGGAGGGTGTTATAGCATGTTTAAACATGACCAAATAATGTTCAAGCAAACTGCAGTCAATCAAGCCATTTCTGTATGTTACGTCCTTTTCCCTGCCAACAAATAAACCCTACACATGTGATGAGGAAAACATTCTGAGCCATTCATTGTTTTCACATATGCTAAATTGTATAATTACAAAGAAAAGTCATTTAAGGGACATAGTGTCATAAAAATGGAAGCATAGAAGCAGTCTGGCTTTAGTTTCTTCCACAGAAAATCAAAAGTAACTCTACAGTTTCAATATTATCACCACCAATATCCTAGAACTCAAAACTTTGACTGTAATGGTTCCAAGAACCTCACAGAAATGAAAAACTGTGAGCAGAGGTAAGGGGGGAAAAAAGATTTATCTATATGTGAATCTCTCTCTCAAATTGATATGCACTGTATGAAAAAGTAACCAAGCTCCCTAGAGTCATAAGTTACAATTGGGGAAAAGTGAGTTCCAGATGGACAGCAGGATTGCCCATTATGGGTTCTTAGGCAGAAAAGCCATTCCTGTCTCAAAATGTAAGAAGCATGATGATGGACTGCAAGGAGAGAGATACTTGAGGGTAGTTGAAGTCACGCAGTGGAGGGGGACCTAGCAGTCCTAGCATATAAAACTCAGGAGCTGCTCCTTATGCTGAAGAATAAATATACCTAAACAGAGAGGTTGTTCAGTAACACTATGCTGAAGAAAATGCACCCCCTATGTCCTCTAGGTAAGAACCACTAGCCAGCCTCCAGATACAGCCAGGGAAACTCCTTTGGGGCATACTCCTGTCATCCTGGATAAGCATTGCTTCAAACTTTTGTAAGAGTCATGGCAAACATGGGTTTAAGTCTGAATTCAGAAAGTAGATATAACAATTGTAGATTTATATCCCCTGGAAATGGAAAAACAAAATATACAAATCAGCGATTAATAGAAATGAGAGATATATACACTGCAATATAATAAAAACAGGAGACTTTAATATTAAAGTCTGTTAGATCATCTAACAGAAAATATAAAGAAACATTGAACTAAACTACACCCTATACGAAATAAATGAACCTAATTGAAATTTACAAAATATTTCACTCAACTGCTGCAGAATACACATTCTTATTATCAGGACATGGAACATTTTCCAGGATAGATCATGTGTTTGGACACAAAAATAAGACAACAAATTAAAATTCTAAAAATTATATGGGCTATCTTTTGAACCACAGTGAAATCAAACTAGAAAACAATAACATAAACTCTGGAAAGATCTACAAATACATGGATATTAAACAACATGCTCTGGAAAAACACAACACACAATATAGCAAAGATGAGAGCAGAAATAAATAACTTTGAGAAAAAAGACCAACAAATAAAACAATAACACAAAAATTAGGTTTTGAAAGATACAATCGACAAACCTTTAGCTACACTAAGATAAAAAGAAAGACAAAACAGATACATAAAATTAGAAGCAAAAAAGGAGAAATTATAACTGACACCACAGAAACACCAAGAATTATAATGTGCCAGGCTCGGTTGCTCAGCCTGTAATCCCACGCCTTGGGAGGCTGAGGTGAGTGGATTGCCTGAGCCCACGGGTTTGAGACCCTCCTGGGCAA
>NW_007249255.1:167373-259266 GCF_000164805.1 Carlito syrichta | reverse complement strand
CTCCAGTCTGGGCGACAGAGTGAGACTCCAACTCAAAAAAAAAAACAAAAAACAAAAGAATTATAATGTACAAGTATACACCAACAAGTTGGAAATTCTAGAAGAAATACGAGAATTTGGGGCACAACCAAACAGCGAACTTTGAGCCATGCAGTAAAAGAAAGTCTATAGAGACCAAAAATGAGTAACAAGATCAAGTGTAGCAACAAAGAAGCCTTTTGTGAATGAAGTAGCCAGGAATAGTGATGTCACTACTGAAACCTCCGAAAGACTTAAAGAGTAAATACCAACTTTTTTCTAAACACTAGTAAAATATTGAAAAGGAGGGAATACTTAACAAACTCATTCTATGAAACTAGCATTAACCTCATACTAAGACCAGGCAAGCACACAACAACAAAAAAAGAGAACTATGGACCAATATTCCTGATACCCATATATGCCAAATCCTCAATAAAATAAAAGCAATCTGGTTTCATCAGCAAATTAAAGAAAGCATTCACCAATATTGACTGGGATTCATCTCAGGATACAGCGGTGGTTCAACATACATGGATCAATATTTGTGTTACTTCATTTTAAGAGGACTTGATTATTTCAATATATGCTAAGAAAACATTCAGTACCACTTAATAACCCTTCAAGATAGAAACTCTCAACAAACTGTGTATACAAGTAAAACCATGTATCAGAACAATAAAGGTCATATTTGACAAACCCAAGCTGACATCATAACTAATGGGGAAATATTGAAAGCTTTTCCTATAAGATCTGGAGCAAAACAAAATGTCCAAATTCACCACTATAACTAATGTAGTACTGAAAGTCCCAGTCGGTCTATTAGACAAGAGAAAGAAATAAAGGGCAACCAAGTTGGAGGGGAAAAAGTAAAATTATCCTTGCTCATGGAGGATATGAGCTTATACCTTTAAAATCCTAAATACTCTACCCTAAATTTTTAGATCTGATGAACAAAAATTCAGTATGGTTGCAGGATAGAAACTCAGCATACAAAAATCAGTGGCATTATGTACACAACAGCAAACTGTTTGAAAACGGAAATAAAGAAGGCAACCTTATTAGCAATAGTGACAAAAAAACCATAAAATATTTAGAAATAAATTAAGCAAAGAAGGGAATGACCTCCACAGAGAAAAATATAACGCAAGAATGGAAAAACTGCAGTGGACACACAAAAAGAAAGACTTCTCATGCTTTTATTAGAAGAATTAATATTGATATTATGTCATATCACCCAATGCAATCTAAATAGTCAATGCGATTCCTGTCAAAATACCAATAATATTCTTCACAGAAAGGGAAGAAACAATCTTAGAATCTGTATGGAACCACCAAAAATCTCAAATAGCCACAGCAATTCTGAAGAAAAATCAACAGAAACAAAGATGGAGTCATCACACTACCTGATTTCAAAATATACTACAAAGACATAATAACTGAAAAAAAATGGCACTGGCAAAAAATCAGACACACAATCCTACTAAATAAAATTGAAAACTTGGAAATAAACCCATACCTTTGCTTTAAACTCATTTTAGACAGCCACTGAAAACATGTATTAGCAAATACACTGTCTCTTCATCTCTTCAGTAAATTATACTGAGACAACTGGATATCCATACACAGAAGATTGAAACTAGGTCCTATTTCTAACCAAATACAGTTTGTGAACTAACCTAGAAAAAGTGCTACATACCTCATTGCTGATATCACTATGGTGATGGGCAAAAGACCTGAACAGAAATTTCTCAAAAGAAGACACAAATGGCCAATAGATATATGAATAAATGCTCAACATTACTAATTAAAGGTAAATGAAAATTAAAATCACATGGAGATGTCACATTATAACTAATACTATGTCTATTATCAGACATACGATAAATCGTATACACTGAAAGTTGGTTTGTAAATTAGTACAGTCTTTATGGTAAACAGCATTGAGGCTCCACAAAACACTAAAATTAGAACTACCATGTTTTCCAGCAACCCCATTGCCAAATATACATCCAAAAGAAAGATATCCGTGTATTGAAGAGATATCTGCCCTCCCATGTTTATTGCAGCACTATTCACAATGCCAAGATACAGAAACCACCTAAGTGCTCATGAGTAAATGCATGAATAAGGAAAATATGGTGTGTGAAAATGTGTGTGTGTGTGTGTGTGTGTGTGTGTGTGTGTGTAATGTAGAATAGCATTTAGTCATTAGAAAGAATATAATTCTGTCATTTGCAACAACGTGGGTGGAACTGGAGGACATAATTAAACGAAATTAGTCAGATATAGAAATCCAATGTTCACATGTTAGCATTACAAGTGGGAGCTGAAAAATTGTTGACAGCATGGAGGCAAAGAATAGAATGGTGGCTACCTGGGAAAGGTTGGTGGTTACGGCGGGATAAAGAACACTTGATTAATGGGTTAAAAAAATACAGGTGTATAGAAGGAATAAGTACAGTTAGAGCAAACATCAATAGCACAGTGGGTGATTATAGTTAACACAAAATTATTGCATAATTCAACACAGCTAATAAAGTAGAATTGGAATGTCACAACCACAAATAAATGATAAATTTTTGAGGTGATAGATATTCCAATTACCCGTAATTGATCATTACACATTGTGTGTGTATCAAAATATCACATGTACTAAAGAAATATGTAAAATTATTATGTAACTATTTTAAAAAAGGCATTTAAGATTTGCATAACTGGATTTGTTGCAATTTTGCCATTTCACAATGTAAACCATGTGCCCTTCAGCTTAATAACTTTCATGTCAACAAGTTCTTAGTCACTTCAGTAAAGTTCTGGAAGACAAAGAAGCTAAGGTTTATGGGAAAAGTAAGATACTGGAGTGAAAAAGAGACAAATGTGAAAAAATGGTGGCAAGAAAACAGTGATAGACTTTGAGTATGTAGGAAGATCTAAACAAATTTCAGATGCGAAATTTTGACATTAATGAGAATAAAGAGTCAACAGCTTGCATATAGTTAAAAAGGGCCAGGAATATTAAAGACACCAAGAAGGAGAAAAAAGGGCATGTAAGTTGTAAGAGGGAAAAGTGAAATTATCCTTGCATCTACTACAAAGGGCCTGAGGAGTTTCAGGTTATAAGAAAACTTACCAAGTTTTCGCAGAATTTCTTCTGAAAACAAAATGAAAAGAACAATGTAAATAACATAAGACTCAAATATTATGGGAAAAATAATATTCATTGGAAAAACTCATAGTTAATTATATCAGAGTGCAGATAAAAATCCATGTACAAAAACAAACATGCACAAATAGGCACATAAAAATGACTCAGGGCTTTCTTTTGTCAAATATATATTACAGGAAAATAAAAAATGGAAAAGCACCCAAAAGGTGTGAATTAAAGATTGAGAATAGATTTTAGAACTATCAGGGCTGGTGGTTACATTTTAACAATAGTCTTAGTGATTTTGAATGATATTTAGAATCTTATTATTGAGTAAGTTAACATAAATATTTCTAGGAATGTTACTAAACCTTTGCAGACTGTTATCTTTATATTTTTTCCATGTCGCATAAAATAATCACAAATACTGGATTAGGAAGCACTGCATCACTCTTGTCACAATATATTTCTCCACTGAATACTACATTACCTTTCTGGATTCAGTTTTGTTTTTAAATAATGTTTGAGTGAGGCATATATAATCTAAATCAGTTGTAATGAGGTCAAATGATGTATTGCTTTGCAGAAAACAACAGTTCTAAATAAAATGACCTGCACTTTATTGGAGAAAATTTCCACATCAGAAACTTTTAAAACAGCAAGATTTCATATGTATGTTACTAGGAAAATTTATTTGAAATAAAGGATCCAATTCATTGACTACAACTAGAAGGCAGAGGAAATTGGTAATAGTGAGCAGAATCTAATATCAAGTAAAGATGCAAGCTTATAAGACTATAAAGCAGAAACTAGATACAAACGAAAAAACACAAGTGATTTTTGGAGTTCAGAATTATGATCATTGAGCTTTGAAGATAGTGTAACAAGGGAAAAAAAAGAAACAATGGCTAGGTTCTGAATGAAATAAATTATTGAGACATGATTTCTTTCTTATCCCTTTTATCTGAAAAGTATTAATAAAAGGAAAAATGATGAGATTGGTTGAATAAAAAGCAAACTGTCAGAAAGGTAGAAGGGCATACATTTGAAATCCTTTTTAGTTTACTCTGTGACTTACATTTCCTATATTTCTGAATACAGAAGGCATCTATTTTTGAAAAATGTCTCAACAATCTGAGGCCCTATTTTTTTTTTTATATATCCCAATGCTAGAGCGCAAATATATTAAGATTTGCAACAACAGGATGTAGAATAGAGCTCCCTGTGTGATTAACAATCACTTGTCTTTTGTTGAGATTTTCTTTTTTTTTTGCTTTCTTTTTCTTTTATAGAATAAAACAAACAAGAATGCATACATGAGAAAAAAATATTTAAAATAGATGAAGAAAAGACTGTAAAAGTACTCATCTGGTCAGGCATGGTGACTCACGCCTACAATCTCAGCATTTTGGGTGGCTAAAGCAGGAGGATTGTTAGAGCCAAGGATTTGAAAACAGTCTATGCAACATAGCGAGACCTTGTCTCTACAAAAAATGAAAAAAAAATTATCAAGGTTTACTGATCATGCCATTAGTCCCAGCTATTGCAGAGGCTAAGATGAAAGAATTACCTGAACCTAAAAGGCCTAGGCTGTGGTGAGTGCTGATCGTACCACTGCACTCCTGCCTGGGCAAAAGAGTGAGACCAATACTCAAAACAACAATGACAACAAAAATATCATCAACAGCAACAACACTTATCCATCCAAAACTCTATCTGTAGCAGAAGTTACGTGAAATCTGGTATATATTCAAGATATATATCACTAAGTAATGTCAGTGATGTCAAAAAATATAATTTAAAACATCATTAGAAATGTAAGATATGAACTGTTTAGTGATTGAATTAATTGTGTTTTGAATAAGATGTTTTAGTATTGTCTCTGATAACTAATAATCATCTCATGTTCTCATAAAAATTAAAATTGGGAGGTGTAGTCAATGACTTTTCCTTTAGACATACGTGGTTTGGTAAATATGAAAAGAAATATGAAAGAATTGCATGTTGAAAAGTAAATACTGGCATCAATAAAATGCAAAAAAAGAAAGAACATTTACTGTGGTAGATAAAAAGGCAGAACAATTAAGCAAAACATTTGTGTATTTGGAAACACTTGTAAAAATGACCCAGAGCGGTGAAAGAGTGAGTCTCAAGCATGCTTGAGCCTATGGACAATGGGGGAGAAACTAGATGCTGCTAGTTTGGAGTCTTCCTCATCTCAATATTTGAGGAATTCACAATTACACCGTAAAAAGTTCTTGAACTGGGAATACAATACAGATATCCTAACGTATTAGATAATTTTGAGAAAATATGTCCAGAATACAAATCATTTGCCCACCTTGAGCAAGTCTCTGGAAGAAGGAACTACCCATTCTTACATGTAGTGAAAGAATGGATTGGGTACAATGAGATAGGAAAAAATGGAAGGTAAGGAGAGAGAAATGCCTGGTGTTAATGTGGCATGAGTTTGCATTGAAAATATTAAGAGATGAGGGTAGACATTCAAGAGAAGGAAGAAACAACAAACTATATGGAGATACAAAGGCAGACAAAGCTATTGACACCAGAAAAGTATACATTTAGTGAGTTATGGGATTAAAATGTTGTTAGAGAGAATTTACCAATCATGGAAGCCGTTTCACCTGAAACAAAGGAGATAATTTATTGTTAATATTCTGCAAATGAATGAAAAGAAAGGTTAAAATTTACTGAACAATTTAAAAGTTATAAAACCAATTATGGTGCAGATGAACATACACAGACACACAGACATACTGACCCATGCAAGCAATACATACATGCACCAATAGTGACTGAAAACTGCCTTTTGTGTAAAGAGTAAGGTTCAGAAATGAAAAGGGGGAAAGAAGTCATTTAGTGAACTGAGAAAGTGCTTTGGGAATATTCTTCCTGGTGATCGCCTCTTGAAAATGTTCTTGAGTCATTTTTACTTTATGCAGATTTTTGCTGTTCAGTTTGTTAATGAGTGTTTTGAATATACAAACGCAAATAAGCAATTCTTGTTATTACTGTTGCTATGAGGTATGAAGTAGTACAATACAGAATTACAGAATACTGAATCACTCCTTCTGGAGTCGTGTTTCTGGGTTCTTTTATTAACATTTTTGTAAACAATTGAGATAATAAAAGTTTGAACAGCTTAAAAAATGAAGATATAAAATTAGGTAAATATTTGTACACATGACACTTGGGTAATACATTCAAGGTCAGTGGGAGACAGCCTCAAATTAACACTTGACTGATAAAAGACATCAAAATTTATGCTGTCTTTGTAACACAATGGATGGAAACATCACTCAGGAATTTGAAATATTCTCTTATCAATTAAGCTTCAGTGAAGTATCAAGTAGATAGTAAAGGATCCTGAACTTTTAAGAAACAGATTTTCTCAGTTTGGACTGTTCACAGTATGCATAGAAAGGAAACCACATGCCTATTGCCACCAAACCCTTTGATACCTCAACTCCTTAGTGAAACTGTGACAAGACTCTGTAAGAAGAAGTAAATATTTCAAAGTAATGAGAAGTATGGAATGAAAAAATATGAGAAGGGATGAAATGTAAGGAAACTAAATGCAAAGAACCTAATATAGGAGTGATCTAAACTAAAAAACGTAGGATGGGAAGAGTAGACATCTAAGAGTTGGGAGAGTCAAAGGATGGAATGTAAGTAAAAAGACAGGAAACGTTATAGTCACCAAGAAATTGGTTACTTTAAATAATTTGAGGATATATACAAACTGATTCCCCACGTGGAAAATCTAATGCTAATATTATGAGAAAGCAACTTGCAGAATATTCAATTTTTAAAAAAATTTCATTTTAAAAATAGAACCTTTCAGAAGACAGAAACACACACACACACACACACACACACACACACACACACACACACACACACACACAATATCAGTGGCTGAGAGACCACTTTAACTAGATTTGTTGTAATTTTGTCATTTTACAATGTAAACCATGTGCCCTTCAGTTCAGTAAACTTCATATCAACTAATTTTTAGTCAAACTTAAGTAAAGCTCGGAAACATAACGAAACAAATTTTTATAGGAAAAGAAAGATACTAGAGTGAAAAGAGACAGATGTGAATGAATGGAGGCAAGAAAACAGTAACACACTTTTAATACGTGAGTAGATCTAAACAAATTTCAGATTTGAATATTAGACATTAATGAGAATAAAGTCAAGAGCTGGCACAATGTCAAAAAGGGCCAGGAATATGAAAGACACCAATAAAAAGAAATAAAGTCATCTAAGTTGGAGGGGCAGAAAAGTAAAATTATTCTTATATCCACTAGAAAGGACTTGAGGAGTAACTGATTATAAGAAAACTTACCATGTTTTCTCAGATCTTTTTCTGAAAATAAATTGAAAAGAACAATGTAAATATCATGAGGCACAAGTATTACTGGAAGAAAATATCCATTGAAAAAAACTCATATTTAATCAAATTGGAATGACAGGAATATTCAAGTACAAATACACACATGCACAAACAGGCACACAAAAAAATGAATGAGGGCTTTCTTTTGTCAAGTATATAGTACAGGGGGAAAAAAAGGAAAAGCACCCAAAGGTATAAATTAAAGAACTGAGAATCAGTTTTAGAACTATCAGTCCTGGTGGTTACATTTTAACAATAATCTTGAAGACTTTGAACAATATTTAGTCTTTTATTATTCAATATTTTTATGTTAGTTCTACAAATGTTACCAAAGCTGTACAGTCCATTATCTTTATTTTTTATTCATGTTGCATAAAATAATCACAAATACTGAATTAAGAAGTACTGAACTGCTCTTGTCACAATATTTTTCTCACTCAATACTACATAACTTTATTGGATTAGATTTTGTTTTAAACTCATGTTTGAATGAAACATATGTTATTTAAATCATTTGAAAGAAAGTCACATGATGTATTAGCTCACGAAAAAAAAAAACAAAGAGCTGCACATTATTGGAGAAAAGTTCCACATCAGAAACTTTTAAAATACCAAGATTACCTATGTATGTGTATTAAGAACATTTATTTGAGATAAAGGATACATGTTCATGGAATACAACTACATGGCAGATGAAGTTAGTAATAGTAAGCAGAATTTAATATCAAGTAAAGATGCAAACTTTTAAGACCATATAAAGTTGAAACCAAATAAAAAGGAAAAAATAAGTGTGTGTGAGGTTGCCAAATAGGGTCATTGAGCTTTGAAGATAGTGTAACAAGAAACAAATGAAACAATGGTTAGGTTCCAAATGAAATAAATTATTGTCTTGGCATATTTTTATTCCATTTTTCTGAAAAATATTAATAAAAGAAAGAATTGAGTAATTAATTGAACATGAGCCACAACGTCAGAAAGGGAGGACAGAAAATTGAAACTTTCATATTTTACTCTGTGACTCAAATTACCTATATTTCTGACTACTGAAGCCATCTTTTTCTGAAAGCCAATGCACTATCTATGCACTGTTGCTTTACATGCCCTGGTGCCTTAATGAAAACATTAAGATTTGCAGTGACACCATGAGATGAAGTAGAATAGGACTCCCTGTATGATTAATAATTACTTTTCTTCCTTGATTTTTTTACCCACCCTTCCTTCCTTCCTTCCTTTCTTCCTTCCTTCCTTCCTTCCTTCCTTCCTTCCTTCCTTCCTTCCATCCTTTCTTCCTATCCTCCTTCCTTCTTTCCTTTTTGTCTCTATTTCTGTCTTCTTCCTTTCTTCTTTCTTTTTTTTTCTAAGAATGAAATGCAAACAAGCATGCACACATGAGACAGATTACTAAGAACTGCTGAGGAAAAAAATCATAAAGGTATTCATCAGGCCAGATGTGATGACTCACGCCTATAATCTCGGCATTTTGGGAAGCCAAGGTAGGAAGATTGCTTGAGTCAAGGAGTTTGAGATCAGCCTATGCAACATAGTGAGACCAGGTCTTTACAAAAATTAAAAACAAAAATATCAAGACTTGGTGGCGCAAACCATTAGTCCCAGCTACTCTGGAGGCTGAGATAAAAGAATTGCCTGATCTCAGAAGGCCGAGGCTGTGGTGAGCCCTGATTGGACACCAGAGGGAGACCAGGACTCAAAACAAAAACAGTGAAAACAACAACACTCAACTGCCCAAATCTCTATCTGTAGCAGTAGTATGTGAAGTCTTTGGCATACACTGAAAATATATATTGCTAAATTATATCATTGACGTAAACAATATAATTCAAAACATCATTAGAAATGCAAGAAATGAAACTTTTAGTGCTTGTATTAAGTGTGCTATGAATAAGATATTTTAGGATTATCTCTGTAAACTAATAAACTTCTCATGTTCTCATAAAAATTAAAATTGAGCAGTGAAGTATATGACTTTCAGCAAATTTGAAAACAATTATATGTTGAAAAGTAAATATTGGCATCAACAGAAAGGCAAAAAAGAAAGAACATTTACTCTGGTAGAAAAAGGCAAGATAATTAAGCAAAGAATTTGTATATATGGGGAAACTTGTAAGGCATGACCCAGGGAGGTGGAGGAATGAGTCTCAAGCAGTCTTTGAGAGGACAATGGGGGAGACTAGATGCAGCAAGTCTGGAGTATTCCTCATCTCAGTGTCTGAAAATTCACAATTACATAACAATAACTCTTTGAGCTTGGAATACATGACAGACTTTGTGACATTAGATAATTTTGAGAAAATATGTACAGGATACAAATCATTTACCCAACTAGAGCAAGTCTTTGGAAGAAGAAACTATCCAGGCTTAAATGTAGTGACAGAAATGGATTGGGTACAATGAAACAGGAAAAGATGGAAGATCAGAAAAGAGAAATGACAGTTAACATGGGAAAAGTTTGTATGAAAAATTGAAGAGAAGAAGCTAGACATTCAGAAGCATGATGAAACAACAAACGACACGGAGATACAAAGGCAAACAAGGCTAATGACACCAGCAATACATACATTTAGCAGCTTTTGGGATTAAAAGGTTGTCAAAGAAAATTTACCAATCATGGCCACCAGTTCTCCTGAAACCAAAGGGAAAAATTATTGAAAATATTGAGCAAACAAATGAACGAAGAATTAAATTTCCTAAACAACTTGAAAGCTTTAAAACCAATTAAAGTACAGATGAACACACACAGACACACATACATCCTGGCCCATGCAAGCAATACACACATGCACCAACAGTGAATGAAAACTGCCTTGTGTGTAAAGAGTAATGTTCACACAAAAAAGGGGGAAAATAAGTCATTTAATGAACTATGAAAATACTTCAGGAATATTCTTCCTGGTGGTTGCCTCTTGAAAATATTCTTGCGACATTTTTACATTATGTAGATTTTTACTGTTCAGTTTGTTAATCAATGTTTTGAATACACAAATCCTCAAATCTTGTTATTACTGTAGCTATGTAACATAAAGTGGCACAATAACTGAATTACAGAATACTGAACCACTTATTCAAGAGTTATGTTTCTAGGTGCTTTAATTAACATTTTGACAGCTGATGCATACACAATATACTTTATGTTGAGGTCTCTTATGATCATACTTACATAAATCTCTTCTGAAAAATATCATATGAAAGATAGATAAATGAAGTTTTATCTTTATTTTTTATTTATTTTTTGAGTTGGAGACTCTGTCCCCCAGACTGGAGTGCAGTGGCACGCTCCCGGCCACCTCAACCTCGACCTGCTGGGCTCTGGCGATCCTTCTGTCTCAGCCTTCCAAGTAGCTGGAACTACAGGTGTGTGCTACCATGCCCAGCTATATAAATGAAGTTTTAAGTGACAGAAAATGGGCTTCTTAATAAAATGCCCGGGGCAAACCTTGCACAGAGGTATTAAATCAGGCACTTAGAAAATGGCAAACACGCAGTGATACAAGTTTAATAAAATTTACTTGACAAAAAGAATCTGCCTACAATGATCAAAACAACAGGACTAAACAAGGATGCAACAATGATGAACACTGAATAGCAAATGAAGATTCCACGCTTCAGGTAAAAAGAAAAGTAATAGACAAAGTCTTGAGAAAATATGTGTAGAATGGAGCTGACAAGTCCAAACTTCCAGAGATGAAGATGAAGATACAAGAATGCATGAAGCAATGAGAAGGTTCATACTGCAATTCATTAATGAGACTTGCCTTTTCTCTGTTCACAGTATCCATTCAAAAAAATGAGGGGTCAGTTCATTGAAAATGAAATAATATCAGGAAGGGAAGATCATAAAAATTTGAAGCACTCTCATAATTTTCTCTGTGGTTCTAAGTGAGCCACTGGTTCACAGGCTACCTCAGACATGAGAGACAAAGTTGTTTTAATTCCATAAACCCCTTGGTGCTAAAGAGTGAACAACAACCTAAAGAATAAATGAGGCAAAATGGGAATTCATCTGGAACAAACATCATCAATCAATAGACTTGCATTGGACTCTAACTGTTTTCAGAATAAAATAAAAACAAACAGCCATAGATATGGGAAGTACTCAAAAATAGATTAGGAAGCAAAAGGAATAGGACTCATCTTTTTAATACTCTGTGGCAGTAGTCATAGGAATTCTGCTACATATATCAAAGGTATATATTTCTATGTCGCATTCTTTTTGAAAACAAAAGTATAATTAAAAAATGTCATTTGAAAGAAAAATGCAACTTTTAATAACAATATCAGTACTGTTGAAAAATTATTTTGGCAACATTCTGCAGTAAATACTTCTGATAATGTCACTGAGAAAAATACTCAGCTCTAATAAACATACTATTAAAGAACTTTTGTTTACATTGAGTCAATAGTAAAGCATTGATATAATAAAAATTTGAACAGTTTAAAAAATGAAGACATAATATTAGGTAAAAATTGTACACATGGCTCTTAGGTAATACGTTCAGCGTGAGTGGAAGAATCAGTCTCAAATTTATACTTAACTAATAAATGACATAAAAATTAAACAGTCTTTGAAAATACAATGAATGGTAAACATCGCTCAGTCACTTATAATATTCTTTTATCAATTATGCTTCAGTGAGGTATCAAGTAGATAGTAAAGGAAACTAAACTCTTTAGAAACAGACTTCCTCAGTTTGGATTATCATAGTATGCAGAGAATGAAAACCATATACTTATTGCCACCAAGCACTTTCTTTCACCAAATGTTACTGAAACTGTGACAAGACTATGTAAAAAGAAGTAAATATTTTAAAGGAATAAATGATTGGGAGTGAAAAAATGAGACAGGATGGATTGTAGGGAATCTAAATGCAAAGAACTCATGAGTCAAAGGATGTAATGTGAGTAAAAAGATGTTACTAAAAAAAAGTAAAAATATGTTACAATCACCAAGAAGAAGTCATTTTAATGATTTGAGCATATTTACCATCTGATTTATCAGGTTTTTTTGAAAATAAAATGGAAAAGTTAATGTTAATGTAATTTTAAAAACTCACAAAACATCAATTTTTAAACATTTTTCATTTTCAAAATAGAACCTCTCAGAAGGCAGATACACACACACACACACACACACACACACAGCGGCCAAGAGGTCACTTTCGTAGAATATCCTTTATGAAATGTAAAGAAACATAGAAGCATTGAGTTAACTGAGGTGCTCGTAAAGGTGGTTACCTTTAAAAACTTTCCTGACCTGTTTTGTCATCCCATAGGCTACTAATACTCAGTTTGTTAGCTTTGGTTATTTCTGTGGTGATAATAACCTTATACCGTCACTTCTATTTATTCCAATAGTCCTGTTATATTAAGTCCCCATAATCACTGAATTAGCAAAAGCTAAACAGCTGTACCTCAGGGAGGTACAAGGTTGTGTTTCTGAGTGCATGCATTCAAACTTTTTGTCCAACTATTACTGAACAATCTTACTTGTTTTGAGTTTGTATTTTAACTCAGGGTGAAATGAAGTAAGTCACGTGAAAGGAAGAGACACAACCTATTACTTTGCAGAGAAGGAAGTTCTAAATCAAATAAACAGAACTTTTCTTGAAAACAAACTTCCAAATCCAAAATCCAAAATTCCTAAATTTTACCATTAACTTACTGATAAAACTTATTTGCTCTAGATTCTGTCTTCATTCAACATACCTCAAAGGCAAATGAAAGACATTTGATGTGGGATATTTAATTACATTGAAGACACCCTAAACATGTTTGAATAACAAGATAAGCAGAAATATGAAAATATGGGTCTCTGGAGACATTTGTACTACAAACAGATGAAGCAATAATTAGGTACAGTATGAAATAAATTATTGAGTCTTGCCTTTATCTTCATTCTTCATGTCTGAAAAATAAAAGATATAATAACCAGCTTATTCACAGCGAAGGTAGATTAATTAAAAGAAGGGAGGTCTAAAACGTGCAACTGATTATATTTTATTGGTAGTTCAAACTGGCCCATATATTTGGGAACTGAAACAGTTATGTTTCCCAAGGATATCTCAGTAGTGGGAAGGAGTGTTGTTTTTAACACCCTCCCTCTACTCACAGATTGTTGCAAAAGAAATTATGTTGGAAAACAATGCCAGGAGATGAGATCGAATATACATTCCTTTAGGAGACTTAATAGCAGTTATTGGTCCTTTTGCTCCTCCTCCCCCCCTTTTTTTTAATAGAATAAAAATGCAACTATGTAGATATTTACGAGAAAGTTAGCTAAAATTCTGAAGTATGCACACAGTAAAAGCATCATGGGAGACAGCACTCACAGAATGTCTTTGACATATTTTGAAGAGATAAAACAGAAAATTACATTACTTTTGTAAACATGTCTAATAAAAATATCACTTGAAAAAGATTATGTTAGGCATCAATGATTATATCAGGGTTTTATGAAAAATATTGTAGGAATATTGTAGGTCAATATCTTCTCACTTCACTCACAGAATATTCCAAATTTGGAACACAGAGTAACGGTAAACTTGTTAACACATATTAATTATCTCTATAGTATTTAAAAAGAACCGCATTTTCCAAATTTAATAATTGTGTTAAAAATGCCAAAATTTTATTTATTTATCTATCTATTTATTTATTTTGAGTTGGAGTCTCACTCTTGTCACCCAACTGCAGTGCAGTGGCATACTCACAGCCTCTGCAGCATTGACTGGGCTTAAGTTATCCTTCTGCCTCAGCCTTCCAAGGAGCTGGAACTACAGATGCACACCACCACATTCAGCTAATTTTTGTGATTTATTTTAGACACGAGGTCTCACCAAGTTGCCCAGGCTAGTCTTGAACCCACAGATTCAGGCAATCATCTCGCCTTGGCCTCCCAAATTGCTGGGATTACAGGCTGAGCCACCATGCCCAGTCTAAAAATATTTTTCGCCATGGTAAGAAAGAAATTTATTCAGAAAAACTTATTTATCATTTTTGTAACTGAGAACATTTTGTAAATATGATCAAGGACACTAGAACAGAGTGAGCCTCATCCTCTCAATTAACCAAAAATGACATCTGTATTTACACAGTATCATTCAAGACAATGGAGGGACAAATTTCATGCAGCACGTTTGGAGTCTGTTTTCATTTCATAAGTTTGGGAAAGTATCAGTTGTAATCAACCCTTGAACTCAAAATTCATGACAGCAGTCCTAGTTTAAGGGACAATTTAGATGAAAAATATAGAGTATAGAATGTACCTGCCATTCAGCCTAAAACACCTCATCTAAGAAAATTCAGAATGAAACTAGGCAAGTCCTGGAATGCAGGAAAGCTAATAGTACAGAGAACAACAAGTATGCAAATTTTAAAAAGTGAAAGGATGGAAAGAAAGTAAACAGAACTGGAGAGAACTTACTTTGAAAAATGTTCATATCCAAGAAAAATTGAGGGAAAAATATTATATATTCAGGACATAATCACTAGAAACCCAATAACAGGGGAAACAAAACAATGGCATACAGATATTTTTAAAAAGTAGAGAGAGTTAAACACACCCAGAAAGCAGCCATTTAGAAGTTATAGGAATAAAGATTAATCAGAGATAATTTACTAAACATTTGCAAAGATAACATGAATATGGAAAGATGATTATAAATGTGGAAAACAAATGTTAAGCAAATTTCTATTTTCTAAGACTATGAATGTAATATGAAACTTTTCAGAACGCAGATAAACAGTCATATACCCACATGCCCTCTAGCACACATATACATATAACCACAAGGGACTTCATGCTGTGTTTGTAAAGAGAATGAGTTTCAGAGCTGAAAATAGGCAAATGGATTAATTTACAGAATTGAGGAAATTTTTAGAATGCTTGTTCTGGTGGTTACATTTGAACATGATCTTGATTGATTTTGACATTATTTAGGTTTGTATTGCTCAGTTTTTCAGCTTTATTAAGTCCTTTGGGTCATATTAAATACATATAATCAACCATTTGTGGAAGTTGTGTTGTATAAAGTGCTCATAAAAACTGAATTAGAGAATGCTGAGTGAATGCGTCTAGAGAAATGGAGAATTAACTTGTTGGTTTGCTCCAGAGACAACATCTTTGACAACTGATGAATACATAACCTTGCTTGTTTCACCTGCGATTTTGACCCATGTCTAAATAAAGCATGAATCAATTCAATAAAAGTGCAGGAAACTAAGTATAAAATGGCAATTGAAGAGTATCTAAATTAAATGACTTGAACGTATCTTTCACAGAAGTAACACGTGAAGCACAGTGAAAATGCCAAAAATGCAGTGGAACATAAATAATAAAATTGACTGGACAGAAAAGATGTCTCTAATCAATTAAAATGGCAAGACATTTTTAAACACAATGTCTTATAATAATGAGTAATAATGAGATAACTAAAAAACAAATATGGTATGCTTCATTTGGAAAGATAAATGACAACATTAAATCACGTGAAAATGTCTGTATTCTTGAGTTGAGGACTGTGAACACTCAGCGGTGATCACAAGGGTCAAAGAATTGGAGGCATAGGATTCAAAGGCCACCTCATCCACGTCAGAGCATCTGTTTTACCTCTACCTACACCTTGGTGCAAAAAGAGATAAGACTGAAACTGAATCAAGGAGAGAGAAAGAACAGAACTTCCTCTGGGATAAATACTATCAATCACTGATTTTGGATGTCAAACCATTTTCTGGATCAGAGGTGGATTTTTTAAAAATGAGAAAGTGAGGAGAGGTAGAGCAGATGGTGTGGCCAATAAAATCAGAATATGCAAGTCCTGGTGTGAGTGAGTAAGTGTAGAAAATTTTGTATACCTGCTGGTGAGCAAATAAGCATGTGAGTAGCTGACTGAGTGAGGGCTAGGGAGCTAGCAGCCAGGGCTTTCCTCGTGTGGTTGTTGGTGACATAGCTGCTATGCTTGGACCCTCGAGATTCCCGGAATGCAGAGGTTGAGCGTCATTTGCTTTTTTCTTTATTTTTAAATAAATCAACAAAACCCTTTCTGGGAAGAAAGTGCCAGGAGAGACTGTCTAAGTTGGAACTTGAGAGTAAGTGGCCAGGCCTCTAGTGCAATAGTTGCTGCTACAGCTTCTCTGTTTTGTCTGTAGCTCTTTTCATGTCACAGAAGCCAAGTGCTATTTTTATTACGAACAGACAAAAGATTTCCTGTGAAAAGTGGTGGGGAGAGACTATCATCACAGGCTTTCCATCATCATTGGCAGGAAAGACTGCCTGCTCAAAGCTTTGCCTTGCCACTTTAGTGACTGGCAGGGTACTGGCAGTAGGGGCTGTGAAGGGAGTCAGAGCCAAATTCCTGCAGAAGAGGACAAGAGAGGCATCCCACTATATTGAAGGCCGGGCAGGAAAATGCTCCGACTTGAGCACCATGGAACAAAAGACCCAGTCTCTGTGACTGGAAGATCAACTACTCAGGGATTGATCGTGACCCACAGGGAGTATCCTGAAAGCACAAACTTCGGAGGGATCTGATGAGTGGTGAGTTCCAAGCCCCCCACCCCCTACCCTGATCCTGCCACAGGACAGGGATGTGTCCACAAAAGGACAAGGAAGAACTCCAAAGAGAGTCCAGGGCTGAACCAAACCTCCTCCTCCCCAGCAATCCTCTGAACATCAGAACCACACTGCTTGGCCAAGACGGAGAGGGACAAAATCAGGCGGAGTCTGGATTTTAGTTGCAATAAGAGAACTCCATTCCAGGATAGGCCTGACTGGGGCACCCCCTATGAGTAATACCTGGGGATGAGACGATCCTCCCCACCAGAGAAGATCTCCCGGAACATAGGAGAGTGGGAGAGGAGGACTGCAGCTTCAACCACCTCCACTACCCCTCCTTCTTCCCTGCTCTGGACACTGAAGAGGTAGTAAAAGAGGTGGCTTTGCAGGAGATACCTTAATAGGGGAACAATTACAGTGCCTGCCACAAGATGGCGGGATTGTTTTTCTTTTTCTGAAATTTTTAACTTTTTTTTAAATTTAAAAAATTCTTTGACTCTTTTGCTTGCTAGTTCAATATTTTAAAAAATACTGTTCCTCTGTGCATGAATGTGTATGTGAGGGTTTGATATGCATCCCCCTATTTTTTTTCTTTTCCTGTTTCCTTCTTCTTTTAGTTATCATTTTCTGTTTATGTGTGTATGTGAATGACTGAGTGTTCATTTTAAATTTTGCTGTTGTTATTGGTTTGTTTTGCTCTTTTGTTCTTTTTTTTTTAATTTTCATTTCTTATAGGTTAAGGTGTGTGTCAATATATGTGTGAGGGGTTCATCTGAATTCCTCTTTTTTTCCCCCAGTCTTTCTGTTGTTTTTCTCTATTCAATTTGTACTAGACATTTGTGTGTGTTTAGTTTTCTTGGGTTTTTGTTGTTGTTGTTTGTTTTGTTATACTTTGCTGTTATTACAGTTTGTTTTGGGGTGTGTGTCTATGTCTGTGTGTGTGTGCTTAATTGTTTTTCGCATTGGTTTCTGCTTTGCATGGTCATATAGAGTGGTGGTGGGGAGTGGGTCTCAGGAAACACATACCACAATAAGTAAACATTTTAATTTGCAAGAAGTTTCTGAATCCTAATGCTCCATTCCCTATTTTATTTGAATTTCAAAAACTACAAGAAACTGCAAAGCTTCTCATCCATCACCCTATTTCAAAATAGATAAAATCCAGAGCCAATATCAATGAAGAACAGAGGACTGAGCAAACATTAGAAGGCAAGGCAACTGCCACTGCCACTGCCACTGAATAACAGAATTAAAGAGAAACACAAGAGATCTGTCACAAAAGAGGGAAAACCAAAGGCAGACCACAGGAAATTTCAAGCATACGAAGGACAAAACCCTGAAAATCAGACCTCGGTGCCCAAACAATGGAAGTCACTAAGGATGGTCCCCAGAATATGAAAGGGATTAGGGAATGGATGGAAAGAGTGAATAAGACTCAAGAAAGACAAGATACAACACTGAAATAACTTGTAACAGAGATTTTGACAAAAAATTTCATCCAAGAAACACATAACAAGATGACAAGCATGGAAAGTAGAATTAATCTAGCTGAAGAAAGAATCTCAGAACCTTAAAAACCAGAAAACAGAATTAACCTGATCTCTAAAAACCATAGAAAGATGACTCAAAAAGAAAGAACAAATCCTACAAGAGATGTGTGACTATATCAAGAGGTCAAACGTACACCTGATTGGTATCCTCGAGATGAAAGGGGAATGAACAACTTGGAGCAAGTATTCCAAGAAGTAATTCAAGAACCCTTTCCTCATCTCACCAGAGATGTGACCAGACAAGCACAAGATATACAGAGTTTCCCCACAAGGCATCAAAGAAGACCAGACCCTAGACACATTGTAATTCCCCTTACAAAGTAGACACAAAAGAAGAAATTCTAAAGGCAGCAAGAGAGAAAAGTCAAACTACCTACTGGGGAAAATCAATCAGAATAGCAGCAGACATGTTGGCAGAAACACTACAAGCAAGAAGGGACTTGAACCCTATATTCAAGGTCTTTAAAGATAAACAATTTCAACCAAGAATTTCCTATTCAGCCAAACTCACCTTCATCAGTGATGGAGAATTAAAATCCTTCCCAGACATTAAATCCCTAAGAGATTATGCAGCTTCTAGACCAGGTCTACAGGAGGCACTTAAAAGGTATTAAGCACACAAGAAAGAAAGAAAAAAAAATTCCCTAGAGAACAGCAGAGTACAGAATCAACAGAGAATATAGCACAATAAGAAACTTGAAAAGACACACATACATCAACCCCAGAGCCAAAAGAAAACAAGCAAACAATTAAAAAAATTTATAAGACCCACAGGACAGGGATAAACAATCACATTTCAATAATCAGCCTAAATGTGAATGGACTAAATGCACCACTGAAAAGACACAGAATGGCAAACTGGATAAGAAACCATGACCCAACTATTTGCTGCATTCAGGAGACTCATCTCACTAGAAGAGATGCACACAGACTCAAAGGTGAAAGATGAAAATAAATTTCCAGGCAAATGGATAACAAAAGAGGGCAGGAGTTGCAATTTTAATATCAGACAAAACAGCCTTTAGGCAATTAAAAATTTAGAAAGATAAAAAGGACACTGCATAATGAAAAATGTTCAATCCATCAACAAGAAATATCCATCCTATACATATATGCACCCAACACAGGAGCACCAGCATTTATAAGGCAAATACTAAGTTAACTAAAAAAAGATATTGACTCTAACACGATTATAGTAGGGGAAATGAATATCCCATTAACAGCCCTAAATAGATCATTGGGGCAGAAATCAACAAGGAGATCCAGAACCTAAACTTGACATTCACCCAAATGGACTTAATATATACCTAAAGATTATTCCATTCAAACCACCAAATATACATTCTACTCATCACTGCATGGAATGTACTCCAAGATCAATCACATCATTGACCATAAGTCAAGCATTAAAAAAATCCATAAGATTGATATATTGCCATGCAGCTTCTCTGATCACAGTGGAATAAAAATAATTATCAACAACAACAAAATTTCCCCAAAATACAAATACATGGACACTAAACAGCATGTTATTGAACAACTTCAGGGTCAACCCTGAAATCAAAGCAGAAATTAAAAGATTGCTGGAACATTGCCAGGCTCGGTGGCTCAGCCTGTAATCCCTCACCTTTGGGAGGCTGAGGTGAGTGGATTGCCTGAGCCCGTGGGTTCGAGACCCACCTGGGCAGTGAGACCTCATCTCTACAATAAATCAAAAAATCAGCCAGGCGTGGTAATGCATGCCTGTATTCTGGCTACTTGGAAGGCTGAGGCAGAAGGATCGCCAGCGTCCAGCAGGTCGAGGCTGCGGTGGCTGGGAGCAGACACTGCACTCCAGTCTGGGCGACAAAGTGAGACTCCAACTCAAAAAAAAATAATAAAATAATAAAAGATTGCTGGAACAAATGAGAATGAAGAAACATCTGACCAAAAATTCTGGGATGCCATGAAAACACTTCTCAGAGGGGAATTCATATGTCTATGAGCAAACATCAAGAAAACAGAAAGAAGACAAGAGGAGAGTCTAACAAATCACCTAAGGGAGTTGGAAAGGAAAAGCCATCAAAACCCCAACTTTAGCAGAAGAATCCAAATCACCAAACTAAGAGCTCAAATACAGGGCATAAAAGAAGAAAAAAATCATTGAAAACATCAACAAACAAAAAGCTGGTTCTTTGAAAGAATTTGCAAGATTGATGGACCCCTAGTCAGAATGACCAAGAAAAAAAGAGAAAAGTCCAAATAAACACAATCAGAAATATAAAAGATCAAATCACAACAAACTCCAAAGAAATACAAAAGATTATCAGAGATTACCATACATACCTTTATGGAAACAAACTTCATAACCTAAATGAAATAGAGGACTTTCTGATATCACACAACC
Source organism: Carlito syrichta (assembly GCF_000164805.1). Taxonomy (NCBI): domain Eukaryota; kingdom Metazoa; phylum Chordata; class Mammalia; order Primates; family Tarsiidae; genus Carlito; species Carlito syrichta. The sequence continues at coordinate 238,176 of NW_007249255.1, read as the reverse complement.
TCCCCAGATTGAAACAAGAAGACATTGAGACATGAAGTAGATCAATAACAACCCAGGAAATTGACTCTGGCATACGAAAACTACCTACAAGAGAAAGCCCTGAGTCAGATGGCTTTCCTGCAAAATTCTAAATAACACACAAGGAAGAGATGATACCAATCCTATTGAAAGTATTCTTGGCAATTGAGAAGAAAGGAATTCTTCTCAAATCATTTTACGCAACTAACATCACGCTGACACCCAAACCGGGTAAAGATATAACAAAAACAGAGAACTACAGGTCAATATCCCTTATGAACATAGATGCAAAAATCCTGACTAAGATTTTAGCAAATCGGATACAAAAACACATTTCAAAAATCATCCACCATGACAAAGTAGCCTTCATCCACAGGATGTAGGTTTGGTTCAACATTGACAAGATCATACATGGAATTAAATACATCAACAGATGTAAAAACAACAATCACATGATTATCTCATTAGATGCAGAAAAAGCTTTTGATAAAATCTGGCATCCCTTCTTGATAAAAAAAAAACCTCAAACCTCTAGGTGTAGAAGGAACATACCTCAAAATAGTAAGTGCCATTTACGATAAACCCACAGTTGACAATTTGCTAAATGGACAGAAAATGATAAAATATCCTCTGAAAATTGGAACAAGACCAGGCTGCTGACTCTCACTCCTCTTGTTCATATTGTGTTGGACGTCCTTGCTAGGGCAATCAGACAAGAGAAGGAAATCAGGGGCATCCAAATAGGAAAAGAGAAAGTCAAGTTATCCCTCCTTGCTGATGATATGATCCTATACCTTGAAAATCCAAAATAACTTGTCAAAAATCTGCTTGCACTGATAAGAGTCTTTGGCAAAGTTTCAGGATACAAAATAAATGTGCAAAAGACAGTTGCATTCTGATACCCCACAACAAGCAGGCAAAGACCCTAATTAAAAGGACAATCCCATTCACAATAGCCACACAAAAAAGAAATACCTCAGCATCTTTCTAACCAGAGAAGTGAAAGACCTTTAAAGCACTGCCCAAAGAAATCCCAGAAGATACAAACAAATGGAAAAATATCCCATGTTTATCGATAGGAAGAATCAACATTGTTAAAATATCCATCCTAGCAAAGGCAATCTACAGATTAAACGTAGATTAAGTTGCCAACATCCTTCTTTTCAGATCTATAATGACAATACAGAAAATCATATGGAAGCATAAGTGATCACAAACAGTCAAAGCAATCCTTAGCAAAAGATACAAAGCAGGAGGTACCACTCTTCCAGACTTCACAGTTTACTATAAGGCTACTATAATAAAAACAGTCTGGTATTGGTCAAAGAACAGGCATATAGACCAATGGAACAGGATAGAGATTCTGGAAGCAAAACCTCAATTTCAATTTGTCTTTCTTCATGACTGCATAATATTCCACTGTGCATATGTACCCCATTTAACTTTTTATCCAGTCCAGTTTCAATTAGCAGCATGGTTGATTCACACAAAATGACAAAAGATATTTGCCAACTGTATACTTGACAAATGACTAACACCCTAGTTATTTTCCATATTTTGCTCTGGGTCAAATTAACCGGGATTTATAAGATATGAAGCTGTATTTTCTCAGGATGCTTCAGCCATTGGCAGCAATGTTGTTTTACTATCATGAATCCTTATTGAAAAAGAAATTAAGATAGGAAATGAAGCCATGATAGGACATAGAATAAGACTCCCGTGGAATAAACAGTATTGATCATTGTTCTTTTTTAATTCTCCCCTTTGTTTCAGAATGAGATGCAAAGAGTATGTAGATGAAAGAAAGTTATCTTAAATTTGATGAAGAAGCACATAACAGAGCATACATCTATCCAGAATTCAATGTGATAAAGTAATTACTTGAGGTCTTTGCCATAAATTAGAGATTATATAATGAATCCTCACTTGTATCCCAAACCTCCCTAAAAATATCATTATATATGTATATCTATGTATACATTTATATGTACACACTTGTAATATATACTTTAGTCAGGAGGATGTTATAGCAGGTTAAAACATGACCAAATAAGGTACATGTAAACTGCAATCAAACCATTTCTGTTACTTCCTTTCCTCTGCCAATAAATGTATCCAATACATGTGGTGAGGTAAATATTCTGAGTCATTCATTGTCTTCATAAATGCTAAATTTTATAATTACAAGGAAAAGACATTTAAGAGGTATGATGTCATCAAAATGGAAGCTAGAAGTACTCTGGCTTTATTCTCGTCCATAAAAAATCAACTCTGTTGTGTCAATATTATCACCACCAATATTCTAGAACTCAAAACTTAGACTGTAATTGGAACCACCAAAAAAGGAAAAACCTTGAACAGAGGTAAGAGGGGGAAAAAAAAACAAAGAAAGATTTATCTATCAGTGATATCCCTCTCCTTAACTGCAATGCACTGCATAGAGAAGTAACCACGCCCCCTAGAGTCATGGTTTCTAACTGGGAAAAGGTGAGTTCAAGATGAACAGACGAATTGCCCATCATCTCAGGGTTTTATGCAGAAAAACCTTTCCTGCCTCAAAAAGTAGGAAGCTTCTTGAGTCACTACTAGGAGAGGGATGCCTGAGTATAGTTGGAGGCACTCAGTGGAGGAGGGTTAGCAGTCTTAACACATACAACTCAGGGGTTGCTCTTTATGTTGAAGAAAAATCATGCCTAAACAGAGAGGTTGTTCAGAAGACGTATACTGAAGAAAGTGGACTTCATATGTCATCTGGGTAATAAAATCTAGCCAGTCTCCTGATATAGCCAGGGAATTCCCTTTGGGACACACCCCTCTCATCCTGGTTAAGTTATTGCTTCAAACTTTTGTAAGAGTCTTGGCATACATGGGTTTAAGTCAGAATTCAGAAAGTAGATATAACAATTATAGATTTGTATGCACCTAGCAATGGAAAAACAAAATATACAAATCAACGATTAATAGTTTTAAGAGAGATATAGACTGCAGTACAGTAAAAACAGGGAACTTTAGCATCTCACACTTGTAGTAATGAACAGATGATCTAACAGAAAATCAAAAAGAAACATTGGTGTTAAACTACACCCTAGACCAAACTAATGGCCCTAACTGAAATTTACATAGCTTTTCACTCAACTGCTGCAGAATACACATTCTTATTATGTGCACATGCAACATTTTCCATGATAGATCATGTGTTAGACTACAAATAAGGCAATAAATTATGTCAAATATATTTTGGACTACATTGAGATCCAACTAGAAAGCAATAACAAGATGAACTTTGGAAAGATCTACACATTCATAGAAATTAAACAACATGCTACTGAAAAACAGCACATACAAAATAACAAAGATTAGTGTAGAGATAAATAACTTAGAAACCAAAAAAAAGACCAATAAACAAAACAAAAAAATTGCATTTTGAAAGATAAAATCAACAACCTCTCACTAAACTAAGAAAAACTGAGACAATACAAACAAATAAAATTAAAAACAAAAAAGGAGACATTATAACTGATACCATAGAAACACAAAGAATTATAAGAGATTATAATGTACAAGTATACACCAACAAATTGGAAACCCTAGAAGATAGATGAATTTTGGGCCCATACCAACTGGGAACTTTGAACCATGAAGAAACAGAAAGCCTTAGAGACAAAAGATGAGTAACAAGATCAAATGTAGTAACAAAGAAACCTTTCATAATGAAGAACCCAAGGGCATTGGTGCCACTGTTGAGACCTTCCAATGTCTTAAGGAAGAAAACCCAATTTTTCTCAAGTCATTGTAAAGTATTCAGAGGGAATACTCAACAAACTCATTCTATTAAGCTAGTGTTACCTTCATACCAAACCAGACAAGCACACAACAATAAAAGAGAACAGTGAATCAATATTCCTGATACCGATACATGCCAAAATTCTCAATAAAATACAAGCAAACTGATTTCATCAACACATTAAAGAGATCATTCAGCAATATTGAGCGGGATTCATCCCAGGATGTAACGGTGGTTCAACATACATAAATCAATATTTGTGATATTTCATTTGACCAGAACTTGACTATTTCAATAGATACTAAGAGAGAATTCAAAACCATTTAATAGTCCTTCGTGGTAAAAACACTCAACAAATTGTGTATACATAAAAAACCATTCTTCAGAACTAAAGGCCGTATTTGAAAAAACCCAAGCTGATAGCATAATTAATGGGGAGACAGTGAAAGCATTTCCTATAAAATCTGGAGCAAAACAAAAATGTCCACATTCACCATTGTAACTCAACATGGTATGGAAAGTCACAGTTGGTCCAATTAGGCAAGAGAAAGAAATAAAGGGCACCGTGTTGAAGGGGAAAAAGTAAAATTATCCTTGCTCATGGAGGATATGACTTTGTATTGAAAATACTAAATACTCTACCAAAAAAAAAGTTGAATCTGATGAACTAATTCAATGTGGTTGCAGGGTAGAAACTCAGCACATAAAAATAAGTAGTATTTATATACACAACAGCAAATATCCAAAACAGAAATCAAGAAAAGGACATTATTTGCAACAGTGACAAAAACCTATAATATATTTAGAAATAAATTAAGCAAAGAAGGGAAAGTCCTCTACAGAGAAAAAATATAAACCAAGAGTAGAAAAACTATAGAGGACAAAAAAAAAAAAAAATAAGAAGACATCTCATGCTTACTATTAGAAGAATTGATATTGCTATTATGTCCATATCACCCAAAGCAATCTACATATTCGATGCAATTCCTGTCAAAATACCAATGATGTTCTTCACAGAAAGAGAAGAAACAATCTTAGAATTGTATAGAGCAACCATAAATCTCAAATAATCATAGCAATTCTGAAGAAAAATCAACAGAAAAACAAAGATGGAGCCGTCACCCTATCTGATTTCAAAATATACTAAAAAATATATAATAACGGAAAAACATGGCACTGGCATAAAATAAGACACACAGACAGGTAAATAAAATAGAAAACTTGGAAATAAACCCATACCTTTACAACTAACTCATTTTTGACAGCCACCAGGAAGATGTATTGGTGAATATACTGTCTCTTCAATAAATTATACGGAGACAACTGGATATCCATAAGTTCAAACTAGATCCTATTTCTAACCAAATATAGGGATTGAAAGCTAAGTTCATGAACTCGTCCTAGAAAAAGTGCTGCATACCTCATTGCTGATATCACTATGGTGATGGGGAAAGACTTGAGCAGAAATTTCTCAAAAGAAGACACACATGACCAACAGATATATAAATAAAGGTTCAACATTACTAATCACAATGTAAATGCAAATTAAAATCACATGAAGATGACACATTATGCTTGTTGCAATGTCTATTATCAGATATATGAGAAATCGCATACACTGTGGATTGGTTTGTAAATTAGTACAGCCATTATGGTAAACAGTAATGCAGCTCTTCAAAAAACTAAAATCAGAATTTCCATAGGATCCAGCAATCCCATTACCAGGTATACATCCAAAAGACAGAAATCAGCATAATGAAGAGATATCTGCCCTCCCATGTTTATTGCAGCACATTCACAATAGCCAAGATACAGAATCAGCCTAAATGCTCATGAGTAAATGAATGGATAGGGAAAATGTGATGTGGTGTGTGTGTGTGTGTGTGTGTGTGTGTGTGTGTGTGTGTGTGTGTGTGTGTGTAATGAGGAATAGTATTTAATCATGAAAAAGAATATGACTCTGTCATTTGCAACAACATTGATGGAACTGCAGGACATGATTAAGTGAAAATAGACAGATATGGAAATACAATGATATGGAAACTAAAAATATGTTGATCTCATGGAGGCCAAGAATAGAATTTTGGCTACCAAAGTCTGGGAGAGGTAGGGGGTTTGGAGGAATAAAGAGAAGTTGATTAATGGGTTAAAAAAAATTCAGGTGTATAGAAGGAATAAGTAGAACTAGATAGAACAAATATCCACAGGTCAGTGGTTAATTATAGTGAACACAAAGTTATAGTATAATTCAAAACAGCTAGCAAAGAAGATTTGGAATGTTCCAACTCCAAATAATATAGTGAAAAGAGACAAATGTGAAAAATGGAGTTAAGAAAACAGTAATTGACTATTAATATGTGAACAAATCTAAATGAATTTCAGATGGGGATATTAGATGTTAATGAGAATAAAGAGCCAACAGCTGGCATGTAGTCAAAAAGAGGTAGGAAATTAAAGACACCAGGAAAGGGAAATAAAGGACATCCAAGTTGCAGGGGGTAAGTGGAATTCTTCTTCTTCTTTTTTTTTTTTTTGAGTTGAAGTCTCACTCTGTAGCCCAGACTGGAGTGCAGTGGCCACTCCCTGCCACCGCAGCCTTGACCTGCTGGGCTCCGGCAATCGTTCTGCCTCCGCCTTTCAAGTAGCTGGAACTACAGGCGTGTGCTACCACGCCCGGCTAATTTTTAATTTATTGTAGAGATGAGTTCTGGCCAAGTTGCCCAGAGAACCCGCGGGCTCAGGCAATCCATTCACCTCAGCCTCCCAAAGGCGCGGGATTACAGGCTGAGCCACCGAGCCCAGCTAGAATTACTCTTGTATCCACTATAAAGGAGCTTTGGGAGTAACAGTCTATAAGAAAACTTACCATATTTTCCCAGTTGTTCTGAAAATAAAAACACAAACAAGGTACATATCATGAGACATATATATTATGGGAAGAAACTAATATTCATTGAAAAAATTCATATTTAATCATATTGGAATGCACATAAAAATCCATTTACAAATACACACATGCATGCACAGGAACTCAAAAAATGATTGAAGGTTTTCTTTTGTCAAGTATATGCCACAAAAAACAAAAAAGAAAACACCCAAAAGGAGTGAATTAAAAACTGAGAATAAATTTTAGACCTATCAGTGCTGGTAGTTGTGTTTTACAAGTCTTGGTGACTTTGAATGATATTCAGGCTTTTATTCAGTATGTTTTCATATAAAAATTCTACGAATGTTAATAAACATGTAAAGCCCACTATCTTTATTTTGTACCCATGTTGCATATACTAATCACAAATACTGAGCAAGGAAGTATTGGTTCTACCCTGTCACAAAATTATTCTACACTGAATAGTACATAATCTTATTGGATTCGACTTTCTTTTAAACTCATGTTTGAGTAAAGAATATGTTATCAAAGTCAATTGAAAAGAAGTCAAATGATGTATTACTTTTCAGGAAAAAAAGAGTTTTGAATCAAATGACCTGCACCTTAATGGAGAAAAATTCCACATCAGAAACTTTTAACATACCAAAATTCCATATGTATGTTATTAGGAAAATTTATTTGAAATAAAGGATTCATGTTTATTGACTACAACTAGAAGGCAGATGAAATTGGTAATAGGGAGCAGAATTTAATATCAAGTAAAGTTGCAAACTTACAAGACCATAAAAGCGGAAACCAAATATAAAGGAAAAAAATAAGTGAGTTTTGGAGTTTAGGAATATGATCATTGAGCTCTAAAGATATTGTAACAAGAAGCAAATGAAACGATGGCTAGGTTGTGAATGTAATAAATTATTGGGACTTGACTTCTTTTTGATCTTTTTATCTGAAAAATATTAATGAATGAATGAAGTGATTAATTGAACAACAACCACAGTGTCAGAAAGGGTGAAGGACAGAAATTTGAAACTGTTTCATACTTTACTCTGTAACTTAAATTACCTATATTCCTTACTCCTGAAGATATATATTTCTGAAACACCTCTCACCAATCTGAGGCACTTTTGTTTCACATATCCCAATGCCTTAGTGTAAAAAGTATTAAAATTTGCAATGACACCAGGAGAGGAAGTAGAATAGGACTCCCTGTATGATTAACAATCACTTGTCTTTTTTTGTTCTTTGAGTTTTTCTTTCTTTCTTTCTTTCTTTCTTTCTTTCTTTCTTTCTTTCTTTCTTTCTTTCTTTCTTTCTTTCTTTCTTTCTTTCTTTCTCTCTCTCTCTCTCTCTCTCTCTCTCTCTCTCTCTCTCTTTCTTTCTTTTTTCTTTCTCTGGTAGAAAAAAAGCCAGAACAATTATGCAAAGTATTTGTGTTTAGAAAAACTTGTAAAAAGTGACCCAGGGAGGTGGAAGAGTGAGTCATAAACAGCCTTGAATGGACAATGGGGGAGAACTAGATGCTGCAATTTGGAGTCTTCCTCCTGTCAATATTTGGGGAATTCACAATTACATAGTAACAAGTCCTAATACATGGCATACATCCTAACATATTACATACTTTTGAGAAAATAGGTACAGAATACAAATAATTTGCTCAACTAGAGCAAGCCTCTGGAAGAAGGAACTACTCATGCTTACATGCAGAGAAAGAAATGGATTGGGTACAGTGAAATAGGAAAAAATGGAAGGTAGGGAAAGAGAAATGCCAAGAGTAAATATTAGAATAATTTGCATTGAAAATTTTAAGAGAATGGGTAGACATTCAAGAGAAGGAAGAAGCAAAAAACAAACAAACAAACAAAAGGACACAGAGATACAAAGGCAGAAAAGGCTAATGACATCAGAAAAAAATACATTTGGAAGGTTATGGGTTTAAAAAGTTGTCAGAGAGGATTTACCAAGCATGGCCATCAGTGTTCCCGAAAAAAAGATAAGAATCATTGTCAATATTGCACAAACGAATGCAAACAAGGGTTCAATTTGCTGAACAATTTAAAAGTTATACAACCAATTAGGGTGCAGATGAATATGCACAGACACACATTTATACTGACCCATGAAAGCAAGACACACATATACCAACAGTGACTACAAACAGCCTGTTCTGTAATGAGTAATGCTCAGAACTGACAAGGGGGAAAAGAAGTCATTTAGTGAACTGAGGAAGTGCTTTAGGAATATTCCTCCTGGTGGTTGCCTCTTGAAAATGTTATTGAGTCATTTTTATTTTATGCAGATTTTTACTGTTCAGTTTGGCAATGAGCATTTTGAATATACAAACACAAATATGCAAATCTTGTTATTACTGTTGCTGTGAGGTATGAAGTACAATACAGAATTACAGAATACTGAACCACTCCTTCTATAGTCATACTTCTGGGTGCTTTTATTAATATTTTTGACAACTGATGTGTACATAATGCATTTTACATCACTTTCTTTTTTGATCATACGTAAATCTCATCTGAATTAAATCATATGAAAGATAGGGAAATAAAAGATTAAATTACAGGGAAAGCGTTTTTGAATAAAATGCCCTGAGTATACCTTGCACAGAACTGTTACATCAGGCACTTAGAAAGTGGCAAACATGCAGTGATACAAGATTAATAAAATTTACTTGACTCAAATAATCTGTCTACAATGATCAAAACAACAGGACTGAGCGCAGATGCAATAATGATGAGCACTGAATAGCAAATGAAGATTACCATGCTTCAGGTCAAAAGAAAAGTAAAAAGACAAAGTCATGAGAAAATATGTGTAGGTTAGATTTGCGGAGACTAAACATATAGAGTTGAAGATTAGGGTCCAAGAACAGATGAAACGATGAGAAGGTCTACACTGAATCAGGGTAATGGGACTTGCCTTTCCTTGGTTCAAACAATCCATTCAACAAAATGAGGGATCAATTCATTGAAAGTGAAATCATAATATCAGGAAGGGATGATCACAAAAATTTGAAGCACTTTTGTAATTTCCTCTGTGGTTCACAGTGACCCACATTTTTGAGAATGTGAACCCCTGGTTCACAGGCTGCCTCAGCCATGAGAGACAAAGTTGTTTAAATTCCAGAAACCCCTTGGTGCTAAAGGAGCCAAGATCATAACCTAAAGAACAAATGAGGCAGCATAGGACTTCCTCTGGGTTAAACATTATCAACCAATAGACTTGCATTGGACTCCATCTGTTTTCAGAATAAAATACAAAACAAACAGCCAAGTACTCAAAAGGAAGTACTCAAAAATAGAGAAGGCAGCAACAGGCAGCAGACTCATCTCTTCAATACTCTGTAGTAGTAGTCATAGGAATTCTGCTACATATATCAAAGAAATATATTTCTATGTTGCATTCCCTTTGAAAACAAAAGTATAATGGAAAATGTCACTTGAAAGAAAAATGCCAATTTTAATATATATATCAGTACTGTTGAGAAAATATTTTGGAAATGATACAGTAAACACTTCTGCTGAAACTGATAGAACTATTAAGCTCTGACAAATATGCTATCATTAAACTTTTCTTGAGATTGAGTCAATAGCAAAGCATTGAAATAATAAAAACTTGAAAACTTTAAAAAAATAGAGTTATAAAACTGGGTAAATATTTGTACGCATGACACTTAGGCAATATATTCAAGGTCAGTGGAAGAATCAGCCTCAAATTCACACTTGACTGATGAATGACATCAAAAATTTATGCAGTCTTTGAAAACACAATGGATGCAAAACATCACTCAGCAATTTGGAATATTCTCTTATAAACAAAGCTTCAGTGATGTACAAAGTACATAGTAAAGGACCCTGTATTTTTAAGGAACAGACTTCCTCAGTTCAGATTTTTCACAGTATGCACAGAATGGAAACATCACGCCTATTTCCAAAAAACCCTTTGTTTCACCAACTTCTTAGTGAAACTATGACAAGGCTCTTTAAGAAGAAGTAAATATATCAAAGGAATGAGTGGTATGGAAAGAATAAAAATGGGAAGGGATGCAATGCAAGGAAACTAAAAGCAAAGAATCTAATATGGGAGTTGTACACTATAAAATGTAGTATGCGAAGAGTTGACATCCAGGGGAAGGGTGAGTCAAAGGATGGAAAGTAAGTAAAAAGGAAATGTAGTCACTCAGAAAATGGTCATTTCCTAGGATTCGAGGATATTTACAAATTGATTCCCTGAATGGAAAAATTAATGTTAATATCATGAAAAAGCAACTCACAGAACATTCCATTTTTAATTCAATTTTCATTTTCACAAAAGAACCTCTCATAAGACAGATAAACATACAAACACACACACACATAATCAGTGTCCAAGAGCTTGATTTTGCAGAATATCCTCAAAGAAATGTCAAAAAACATGGAAGCATTGAATTACCTGAGGTGCTGGTTGAAGTGGTTACCTTTAACAACTTTCCTGACCTGTTTTGTCAAGCCATGGGCTACTAATACTCAGTTAGCTAGCTTTGCTTATTTCTGTGGCTGGTAATAATGCTATACTGTCACTTCTATTAAAATTCTAACAGTCCCTTTGTATTAAGTCACCACAGTTACTGAAGTAGCAAATGCTGAACAACAGTGCCTCAAGGAACTGCAAGGTTTTGTTTCTGAACGTCTGATTTCAAACATTTTAGTTAACCAGTTACTCGGCAATCTTACTGGTTTTGAGTTTGTATTTTAGCTCAAGCTGAGGTGAAGTTTACTTAATCTACGTCACTTGAAAGGAAGAGACAAAAGCTATTAATTTGCAAATTAATGACCAGAGCCCTTTTGGAAAGCAAACTTTCAAATCCCAAATTCAACAATCCAAAATTTCGCCAGTATCTTACTGATAAAACTTATTTGCTCTAATGATTTCTTCTTCATTGAACATACCTTGAAGGCAAATGACAGACGTATGTAGGAGGATATGTAATTACAAGTGAAGATATGCTAAACATTTTTTAATAACAAGAAGAAAATAGTACATGAAAATATGTGTCTTTGGAGGCATTTGTATAAAAAACAGATGAAGCAATAATTAGGTACAGAATGAAATACATTATTGAGACTTGCCTTTATCTTCTTCCTTCGTGTCTGAAAAATAAAAGAAATAATGAACCAATTTATTCACAACGAAGGTAGATTATCAGGAAGAAGGAAGGACTAAAATTTGCAACTGATTAAATTTTATAGGTGTTTCAAATTGACCCATATATCTGGAAATTGAAACAGTTATGTTTCCCAAGGATATCTCAGTAATTGGAAAGAATGTTGTTTTAACACCCTCCCTCTACTCACAGATTGTTGCAAAAGGAATTTTGGTAGAAAACAAGGCCAGGAAATGTGATAGAATATAAATTCCTATAGGATACTTAATAGCAGTTATTGGTCCTTTTACCCTCCTCTCTTTGTTTAACAGAATAAAATGCAAGTAGATGGACATTTATGAGACAGTTAAAATTATTTAGTATGCACATGGTAAATGCACCATGGGAGATAATACTCAAAGAATGTCTTTGACATATTTTGAAGAGATAAAACAGGAAAATACATTCCCTTTGAAAACAAATGTCTAATAAAAATATCATTTGAAAAGGATGATGTTAGGCATTAATGATCATATCAGGGTTTTATGAAAAATATTATAGGAATATTGTAGAATAATATCTTATTTAATTCACAGAAAATTTCAAATTTGGGACATGGAGTAACAGTGAACACTTTAACAAATATTAATTCTCTTTATAGTATTTAAAAAGAATTGCATTTTCCAAATTTAATAGTGTGTTAAAAATGCCAAACATTTATTTATTTATTCATTCATTTATTTATTTAGAGTTGAAGTCTCACTCTTGTCACCCAGGTTGGAGCACAGTGGCACACTCATAGCCACCACAGCCTTGATCTGCTGGGTTTAGGTGATACTTCAGCCTCAACCTTCCAAGTAGCTGGAACTACTGACACACGCCACTGAGCCCAGGTAGTATTTGAGATTTATTTGAGAGACAAGGTCTCAGCAGGCTAGCCCAGGCTAGTCTCTAACCTCCGAGTTCAGCCAATCCTCTCTGCTCAGCCTCCCAAAGTGCTGGGATTACAGGCTGAGCCACTATGCCTGGCCTAAAATTATTTTTCTCCATGGTAAGAAAGACATACATTCAGAAAATCTTATCTAACATTTCTATACCTGGGAACATTTGGTAAATAGGATCAAGGGCACTGGAGCAGAGTCAGCCTCAACCTCTCAATTTACCAAAAATGACATCTGTTTTTTTATACATTATCATCATTCAAGGAAATGGAGGGACAAATTTCATGCAACATGTTTGGTGTCTGTTTTCATTTCATACGCAGGGAGAGGGATGCCTGAGGGTAGTTGGAGGCATGCAGTGGAGGGGAGCCTAGAAGTCCCAGCATATAAAATTAAGGGGATGATCTATGTTGAAGAAAAAAGGATACCAAAGCAGAAAGGTTGTTCGGGAGCACTGTGCTGAAGAAAGTGCACTCCAAATACCTTCAAGGTGAGAACCTCTAGCCAGCATCTTGATATAGTCAGGGAAATCCCTTAGGGACACACCACTCATCCAGGATGAGCATTGCTTCAAATTTTTGTAAGAGTCATGGCAAACATGGGTTTATGTCAGAATTCAGAACGTACACATAACAATTATAGATTTAAATGCCTCTGGCAAAGGAAAAGCCAAATATACAAATCAATGATTAATAGAAATAAGAGAGGTAAACACTGCAATACAATAAAAACAGGGGACTTTAACATCTCATACTTTTAGTAATGAACAGATCATCTAACAGAAAATAAAAAGAAACATCGAATTAAACTACATCCTATATCACACAAATGGGCCTAACTGAAATTTACAAAACAATTCACTCAACTGCTGCAGAAAACACATTCTTATTATCACGACATGGAACATTTTCCAGGACAGGTCATTTGTTTAGCTACAAAATAAGACAACATATTAAAATACTAGAAATTATATCGACTGTCTTTTTGAACCACAATGAAATCAAACAAGAAACAATAGTAAGACAAACTATGGAAATATCTACAAATACGTGGAAATTAAACAACATACTCCCGAAAAACACAACACAGAATATAACAAAGACGAGAACAGAAATAAATAACTTTGAGAACAAAAAAAGACCAATAAACAAAACAATAAAACAAAAATTTGATTTTTGAAAGATAAAATCAACAAGACTTCATCTAGACTATTTAAAAAGAGATAAAACAGATAAATAAAATTAGAAGCAAAAAAGGAGACATTACAACTGATACCACAGAAACACTAAGGATTATAAGAGATTATAATATACCAACAAATTGGAAATCCTAGAAGAAATAGGAGAATTTTGGGCACAAACTGCAAACTTTGTGGCATGAAGAAATAGAAAGTCTATAGAGACCAAAAATGAGTAACAAGATCAAATGTAGTAACAAAGAAGTCTTGCACTATTAAAGAAACCAGGAACAGTGGTGTCACTATTGAAACTTCCCAAAGACTTAAAGAAGAAATACCAATTTTTCTCTAAGCCCTAGCAAAATATTGAAAAACAGGAAATACTCAACAAACTCATTCCATGAAGCTAGCAGTGACCCCATACCAAAATCAGACAGGCACACAACAACAAAAATAGAAAACTATGGAACAATATTCCTGATACCCATTCATGCCAAAATTCTCAATAAAATACAGTCTGCTTTCATCAAAAAATTAAAGGTATCTCTCACCAATATTAAGTGGGATTCATCCCAGGATGCAATGATGATTCAACATACAAAGATCAATGTTTGTGTTACTTCATTTTAACAGAAATTGATTATTCCAATAGATGCTAAGAAAACATTCAGTACCACTTAATAGCCCTTCAAGATAAAAACTCTCAACAAACTGTGTATAGAAAAAAAACCATACTTCAGGGCAAGGTCATTATTTGACCAACCCAAGCTGATATCATAATTAAAGGTTAGATATTTAAACTTTTCTTATAAGATCTGGAGCAAAACAAAAATATTCACATTCATCAATATAACTAAACATGGTACTGAAAGTCCCAGTTGGTCCAGTTAGGCAAAAGGAAGAAATAAAAGGCACCCAAGTAGGAGGGGAAAAAGTAAAATCATCCTTGCTCACAGAGAATATGAGCTTATACTTTTAAAATCCTAAATATTCTACCACAAAATTTTTAGAACTGATGAAAAAATTCAGTATGGTTGCCAGGTAGAAACTAAGCATACAAAAATTAGTGGCATTTATGTATACAACAGCAAACTATTTAAAAACAGAAATCAAGAAGACTAAATCATTGGCAATAGTGACAAAAAGCCATATTTAGAAATAAATTAAGCAAAGAAGGGAATGACTTATGAAGAGAAAAGAAAGAATGGAAAAATGTAGTGGACACAAAAAAAGAAAGACATCTAATCTTTTATTAAAAGAATTGATATTGTTATTATGACCATATCACCAAAAGCAATCTACATATTCAAAGCAATTCCTGACAAAATAACAATGATATTTTTCACAAAAATATAAGAAGCAATCTTAGCATTTGTATGGAACTACTAAAAATCTCAAATAGTCATAGCAATTCTGAGAAAAAATCAACAGAAAAACAAAGATGGAGGCATCACACTATCTGATTTAAAAATATACTAAAAAAAAAAAAATAACTGAAAAACATGGCACTGGCATAAAATGAGACATACAGACCAGCTAAATAAAATAGAAAACCTGGAAATAAACACATATGTTTACATCTAACTCATTTTTGACAGTCACTAAGAACATGTGTAGGTGAATATACAATCTCTTCAATAATTTATACTGAGACAACTGGAAATCCATACAAAGAAGATTGAAACTAGATCCTATTTCTTACCAAACACAGGGACTGAATGTTAAGTTCATGAACTCATTCTAGAAAAAGAGCTACATAGCTCATTGCTGATATCACTATAGTGATGGGCAAAAGACCTGAACAGAAATTTCTCAAAAGAAGACACAAATGGCAAACAGATATATGAATAAATGCTCAACATTAGTAATCAAAGGTAATTGCAAATTAAATCACATGAAGATGTCACATTATACCATACAATGTCTATTATCAGATAAATGAGAAATCGTATACACTATTCATTGGTTTATAAATTAGTACAGCCATTATGGTAAACAGTATTGAGGATCCTCAAAAAACTAAAATTAGAACTACCATAGTTTCCAACAATCCCATTGCCAGATATACATGCAAAAGAATGAAATAAGTATATTGAAGAGACATCTGCCCTCCCATGTTTATTGCAGCACTATTCACTATATCCAGATATAGAATCAACCTAAGTGCTCATGAGTAAATGAATGGATAAGGAAAATATGGTGTGTGTGTAATGTAGAATAGTATTTAGTCATGAGAAAGAATATAATTCTGTCATTTGCAACAGCATGGGTGCAACTGGAGGACATAATTAAATTAAAGTAGTCAGATACAGAAATACAATGATCTCAAGTTCACATTGCATGTGGGAGCTAAAAAATTGTTGAGAGCATGGAGGCAATAAATAGAATGAACCCTAGTGATTTCCCGGTCACAGAAGACAAGCACCATTATTATTATTATTATTATTTTATCAACAAAACTGTTCCAGTGAAAAAATGCAGGGAGAGACTAAGTTGGGGCTTGTGAGCAAGTGGCCAGGACCCTCCTGGTACAAAAACTGGTGCTGCAGCTTCCCTGCGTGGTCCTTGGCTCTTCCCAGGGTGCAGAAGCCAAGTGCCATTTTTTAAAGGGACAAAGGTTTTCCTGTGAAGAATCAGTGGACAGAGACTACCATTCCAGGCTCTGCCTCAGCACTGCAGTGGGAGGGACTGCCAGCCCCAGGATTTGCCTCATCACTTCAGCACCTGGACTGGAACTGGAAGCAGGGGCTGTTGAGGGAGTCCAGAGGCATAGTCACACCAGAGGGGATGAGAGAAGCCCCCCACTACTATCTTGAAGGCAGGGCAGGAAAGTGTCTTAACTTGCTCACCATGGAGCAACAGACCCCATCTCTGTGACTGGCATATCAACTACTCAGTGGTTGATTGTGGCCCAGAGGGAATATCCTGAAAGCACAAACTCAGAGGGACCTGACTAGTGCTGAGTCCCAGGCACCTCACCCCCTACCCTGATGCAACCACGGAACAAAGCTTGTGGCCAGAAAAGGAAGAGGAAGAACTCTAAAGAGGGCAGTGATGAGTCCAGGACTTACCTAAATCCCTCCTCCCCATCAATCCTCTGGATGTCAAACCCTCACAGCTGGGTCATGACTGGGAGGGACAAACCCAGGTGGAGCCTGGACATCTGTCCCAATAGGAGAACTCCATTCCAGGATAAGCCTGACTGGGGCACCCCCCCATGCATATATAGCCGGGGAAGAGACAATCCCGCACCTCCCCACCGGAGGATATTTCCCTGACCATAAGAAATTGGCAGGAGAAGACTGCAGCCCCACCAACCTCCACTACCTCTCCTCTTTCTCTGCTCTGGACATCGGGGAGAGAGTGAAAGAGGAGAGAGCAGAAGAGAGCTGGAGAGAGCTGACTAGAGGAACAATTACAGAGCCTGCCACAAGAGGGCAGATTTTGTTTGTTTTATTTTCTAATTTTTAATTTTTTTAATGTTTTAATTTTTTTTACCAGTTTGTTTGTCAGTTCATTTTTAAAAAAATATTTTTCCTTTGTGCACGAATGTGTATGCAAGTGTTTTATCAGCATCCCCCCCCTTTTTCTTTTCTTTTTTGTTTCTTTCTACTTTTCTTTGTTGTTTTCTGTTTATGTGTGTATGTGAATAACTGCATGCTCAATTTTCAATTTTTCTGTATTGTTGGTTTGTTTGTGCTCTTTTGTTCTTCCATTTATTTTAATTTAATTTTATGTTATGTTTTTAGTTAAGATGTGTGCCAATATATGTGTGAGGGTTCAATCTGAATTTCTTTTTTTTTTCCTGATCTTTCTGTTTTTATTCTCCATTCATTTTGTGCTAAGTGTCTCTCTGTGTGTGTGTGCTTAGTTTTCTTGTTTGTTTTTGTTGTTGTTTGTTTTGTTTCAGTTTGTTGTTATTCCAGTTTGTTTTGGGATGTGTGAGTGTATGCGTATATTTTCAATTGTTCTTTGCTTTGGTTTCTGCTATCATTGTTGTGTGTGTTCTTTTTAATTCTTGCTCATCTTATTTCATTCTATTTTTTTCTCTGCTCCTCGTTGTTGTTACTGTGTCTTGCACCCAGGGGATACACACATGTACAAATTGCATCATCATATAGAGTAGTGGTGAGTTGTGGGTCTTAGGGAACACCTACCACAATCAGTAAACATTGTAATTTGCAAGTATTTCCTTAATCCTACCTCCTCATTCCCTACCTTATTCAATTTTCAAAACTACAAGAGAGCAAAACTTCCCACCCCCAGTCTTATTTCAAAGTAGAACAAATCCAGATTCCAGATCAGGAAAGATGAGAAGACTAAGCAAACATCAGAGGAAGAAGCCTCTCCCACTGACACTGAATAATAGAATTAAAGAGAAAAGCAGAGATCTGTCACAAATAAGGCAAAACTAAAGGAAAACCACAGAGAAAACTCCTGAAAAATCACACTTTGGAGCTCAAACAATGAATGTCACCAATGACTCTCCCCAGAATATGGCAGTAATTAGGGAATGGATGGAAAGAGTGAATAAGACGCAAGAAAGACAAGATGCAGAACTGAAAGAACTTGCAACAGAGGTTTTGGCAATAAAAAATTTCATCCAGGAAATAAATAACAAGTGACAAGCATGGAAAGCAGAATTAATCGAGCTGAAGAAAGAATCTCAGAACTTGAGAATTGAATATGAAACTAACCCAATCTGTAAAAACATAAGAAGAAGACTCAGAAAAAAGTATGAAGTCTACGAGAGATGTATGATTATATCAAGATGCCGAACCTAGGTCTGACTGGTATCCCAGAAGAAGAAAGGGAAGTGGAAACAACTTGCAGCAAGTATTCCAGGATGTAATCCAAGAAAACTTTCCCCATCTTACAGGGATGGGGCCAGCAAAACATAAGACATCAAATGAGAAGACCAACCCCAAGATACATAGGAATTTTCCCACACAAAGTAGGCACACACACAAAAAAATCCTAAAGGCAGCAAGAGACAAAGGTCAGACTACCTACTGGGGAAAACTAATCAGAATAGCAGCAGACATATCAGCAGAAACATTACAAGCAAGAAGGCTCTGGAGTCCAATATTCAAAGTCCTCAAAGATAAATAATTTCAACCAAGAATTTCCTACCCAGGCAAGTTCAACTTCATCAGTGATGATGGAGAATTAAAATCTTTCCCAGACTTTCAATCTCTAGGAGATTATGCATCTTCCATACCAGATCTAAAGGAGACACTTAAAAATTGCAGTAAGCACAGAAGAAAGAAAAAAAAAATGACCACACAGTTCCCTAGAGAACAGCAGAGCACAGAATCAACAGAGAATGCATCTCAAAAAGAAACTTGAAAACAAATACATACATCAACTTCAAAGCAAAATAAAACAAACAAGAAAATACTTTATAAGAACCTCATGATAGTGACAAACATTCACATTGCAATAATCAAACCTGAATGTGAATGGACTAAATGCACACTGAAAGTCACAGAATGGCAAATTTGATAAGAAACCATGACCCAATTTTTCGCTGCATCCTGGAAACTCATCTCACCAAAAGGGAGGCACACAGACTCAACGTTAAAGAATGCAAAATGAGTGTCCAGTAAATGGATCACAAAAGAAGGCAAGAGTTGCGATCTTAAAATCAGAAAAACAACCTTTAAGCTATCAAAAATTAAAAAGGATACAAAAGGACACTACATAATGATCAAAAGTTCAATCCATCATCAAAAAAATACATCTTAAATATATATAAACCCAACACAGAAGGAAGAGTATTTATAAAGAAACTACTAAGTAAACTAAAAATATATATTGGCCCTAACACTGTTACAGCAGGGGACTTGAATACCCCATTAACAACCAGAAATAGATCGTCGAAGCAAAAAATCAACAAGGAGATCCAGAACCTAAACTTGACACTCGACCTAATGGACTTATAGATACCTACAGATTATTCCACCCATCAACCACAGAATATACAGTCTACTTATCACATGAGACATATCCCAAATTCAATCACATTCTTGACCATAAATCAAGCATAAACAAATTCTATAAGGTTGAATTAATGCCACATACCTTGACAGACCACAGTGGAATAAAAATAAATATCAATGTCAACAAAATTTCTCCAAAGACCACAAAGATATGGACACTAAACAGCATGATGCTGACAACTACTGAGTCAAAACTGAAATCAAAGCAGAAATTAAAAGATTCCTGGAAACAACTGAAAATGAAGAAAATCTTACCAAAACTTCTAGGATGCCATGAAAACAGAACTAAGAGAGGAAGTCATATCTCTTCAAGGACACATCAAGAAAATTGAAAGATCAGAAATTGAGAGCCTAACAAATCATATGAGGAGCTGAAAAGAAAAGACCACCAAAACCCAAAATTTAACAGTAGAATACAAATCACCAAAATAATAGCCCAAATACGGGACATAGAAGACAAAAATATCATAGGAAACATCAGCAGCAAAAAAGTTAGTTCTTTAAAAAATTAACATGATGGATGGACCCCTAGCTAGAATGACCAAGAAGAGGAGAGAAAGTCCAAATAAACACAATCAGAAATACAAAAGATCAAATCACAACTGACCCCAAATAAATATAAAATTTATCAGAGATTACTATGTAACATTATATAGAAACAACTTTGACACCTAAATGAAATGGAGTACTTTCTGACATCACACAAGCCTCCCATTTAGAAATAAGAAGTCATTGAGACAATAAATAGACCAATAACAACCAAGGGAATTGACTCTGTCATAAAAAAACTACCTACAAAAAAAGAAGTCCTGGGCCAGATGACTTTCCAGCAGAATTATACAAAATGTACAAGGAGGAGCTGATACCAACTCTTGAAAGTATTCTGGGAAATTGAGAAGATGGAATTCTCCCCAAATCTTTTTACGAAGATAACACAACACTGATACCCAAACCTTGTAAAGATCAAAAAAAAAAAAAAAAAGAGGACTACAGGCCAATATCCATTATGAACATAGATGCAAAAATCCTCAACCAGATTTTAGTAAATCAGATCCAAAAACACAACTCAAAAATCATCCACCATGACCAAGTAGGCTTCATTCCCAGGATACAGGACTGGTTTAATTGCAAGACCATAAATACAATTAAATACACCAACATATGTAAAAACAAGAACTACATGATTATCTCATTAGATGAAAAAAAAAAACCTTTTAATAACATTTGGCAACCCTTCTTGAAAAAACCACCTTGGAATAGAAGGAACATACCTCAAAATTGTAAGTTTCTTCTAGGATAAACCCACAGCTAACATATTGCTAAATGGACAGAATCTGGAAACATTTATTCTGAAAACTGGAGCAAGACACGGATGTCCCCTCTCACCCCTCTTGTACAACATTGTGTTGGAAGTCCTAGCTAGGGCAATTAGACAGAGATGGAAAAGAGGATATCCAAACAGGAAAAGAGGAAGTGAAGGTATCCCTCTTCTCTGATGATATGATCGGGTACCTTGAAAATCCAAGAGAATCTATAAAAAACATGCTTGCATGATAAAGGACGTTGCCAAAATCCCAAGGTACAAAGTAAATGTGCAAATGACAGCTGCACTCCTGTACACCAACAACAAGCAGGCAAAGACCCAAAGTGAAACACAATCCCATTCACAATAGCCATACAAAATAAATGAAATACCTGGGCATCTTCCTTTTTTTTTTTTTTTTTTTTTGAGTTGGAGCCTCACTCTGTTGCCCAGATTGGAGTGCAGTGGCCGCTGCCGGCCCCCGCAGCCTCGATCTGCTGGGCTCCGGCGATCCTGCGATCCTTCTGCCTCAGCCTTCCGAGTAGCCGGAATTACAGGCGCACACTACCATGCCCGGCTGATTTTTTGATTTATTGTAGAGATGAGGTCTCGCTGATGGGCATCTTCCTAACCAGAGAGGTGAAAGACCTTTAAAACGAGAACTATAGAACACTGCTCAAAGAAATCCAAGAAGACATAAACAAATGGACAAATATTCCAAGCTCATCGATAGGAAGAATCAACATTGTTGAAATGTCCATACTACCAAAGGCAATCTACAGATTCAAGGCAATACCCATTAAATTACCAACATTATTCTTCTCAGACCTGGAAATGACAATACTGAAATTCATATGGAAACATAAACAACCACAAATAGTCAAAACAATTCTTAGCAACAGAATAAAGTAGAAGTATCACACTTCTAGACATCAAACTTTCCTATAAGACTACTGTAATCAAAAAAACCCGGTACTGATACAAGAACAATCATATAGACCAATGGAACTTTCTGCAAGCAAAGCCTCAATTTCTCAACCAACTCATCTTTGACAAATCCTCCAACAACAACCTCTGCGGAGAGGAGAACCTATTCAGTAAACGATGCTGGAAAAACTGCCTGATCACTGCAGAAGATTGAAACAGGACCCCTACCTATCCACATACACAAAAATTATCTCTAAATGGATCGGAGACCTAAATGTAAAACCTCAAACTATAAGTAATTAGACAAGTGGGACCTCATCAAACTGAACAGCTTCTGTAAAATAAAAGAACCATCAAAAGAGCAGGGAGATAGCCCACAGAATGGGAAAAAGTATTTGCCAACTGTGTATCTGACAAAGGCCTAACATCTTGGATCTACAAGGAATTCAAACATGCCGAAAGGAAAAAACACACAGCCCTATTCAAAATTGGGCCAAAGACATGAATAAAAGCTTCTCAAAAGTAGATATAAGGGCAGCCAACAGACACATGAAAAAGTGCTCAGCCTCACTAATCATCACAGATGTGTAAATCAAAACCACATTGAGATACCACCTAACTCCAGTAAGATTGGCCATCATTAATAAAACAAACAACTACAGATGCTGGCAAGGATGTAGAGAAAAAGGAATGCTTCTACACTGCCAGTGGGAATGCAAACTATTGAAACCTCTCTGGAAGACACTGTGGCGATTTCTAAAAGAACTAGAAATTGACCTTCCATATGAACCAGGAATTCCCCTATTTGGAATATACCCAGATGAACACAAATCATTCTACGAAAAAGATACCTGCAAAAGAATATTTGTTGCAGCTCTCTTTATAATTACAATAACATGGAACCAACCATTCTTCCCATCGAAGCTGCACTGGATAAAAAAAAAAAAGTGCTACATATACAAAATGGAATATTATTCAGCCATAAAGAAGGACACACATTTGGACTTCCCATCAACTTGGATGGGTTTAGAGTCGATTATACTCAGTGATCTATCACAGAAACAAAGAAGAGAACACCATATTTTCTCACTCATAAGCTGATCTTGAACAATTATCAGAATACTATGAGAAAGGGGTTGGCTATAGTGTTAAAGTGGGATTGGCAGGTGAGGAAACTGCTGGGGAAGGAGGGGCACACCTCATCAAAAAGGGTAATTACATAATAAATGTTTGTATACCTAAACCTGACTTGTACCCCACATCTTTAAAATAAAAATAAAAATAAGTTTTAAAAGGAAGAAAACGTAAAAAATTTAAAAATTAATACAGGTGTATAGAAGAAATAATTACAGTTAGAACAAACATCTAAGCAGGTGGTTTTTATTAACACAAAATTATTGTATAATTCAACACAGTAGTAAAGAAGGTTTGAAATGCTCCAACTTCAAATAAATGGTGAATTTTTGAGGTGACGGATATTCCAATAACTCATAGTTGATCATTACACATTGTGTGTGTATCAAAATATCACATGTACTGCAGAAATTGTACAATTATTATGTATTTGTTTTGAAGATGGCATTATGGTTTGCATAACTAGATTTGTTGTAATTTTGTCATGTCGCAATGTAAACCATGTGCCCTTCAGCTTAATAACCTTTATGTCAACGAGTTCTTAGTCAAATTTAGGTAAAGCTCTGAAAGACAAAGAAACAAAGGTTTATAGGAGCAGAAATTTACTAGAGTGAAAATAGACAAATGTGAAAAAAATGTAGGCAAGAAAACAGTAGCAGACTTTTTATATGTGGGAAGATCTAGACAAATTTCAGGTGTGAAATTAGGACATCAATGAGAATAAAGAGTCAACACCTGGCATATAGTCAAAAAGAGCCAGAAATATTAAAGACACCAAAAATTTAAAACAGAGCATATAAGTTGGAGGAGGGAAAAGTCAAATTATCCTTGTATCTACTGCAAAGGGCTTGAGGAGTTACAAGTTATAAGAAAACTTACCAATATTTTTCAGAAGTCTTTCTGAAAACAAAATGAAAAGAACAATGTAAACAACATGAGACACAAATATTATGGGAGGAAAATAATACTCATTGAAAAAACTCATAGTTAATTATATCGGAATGAAGATAAAAATCCATGTACAAATACAAACATGCACCAAAAGGCACATAAAAATGACTCAGGGCTTTCTTCTGTCAAATATATACTACAGAAAACTTAAAAATGGAGAAAGCACCCAAAAGGTGTGAATTAAAGATTGAGAATAGATTTTAGAACTGTCAGGGCTGGTGGTTACATTTTAACAATATTCTTGATGATATTGAATGATATTTAGACTTTTATTATTAAGTTAGCGTAAATATTTCTAGGAATGTTACTAAATCTTTGCAGACTATTATCTTTGTTTTGTTTCCATTTACATAAAATAATCACAAATACTGGATTAGGAAGCACTGAATCACTCTTGTCACAATAAATTTCTCCACTGAATACTACATTGCCTTTCTGGATTCAGCTTTGTTTTTAAATAATGTTTGAGCGAAGCATATGTAATCAAAATCAAGTGTAACAAAGTCAAATGATGTATTACTTCGCAGAAAAAAACAGTTCTAAATAAAATGACTTGCACTTTATTAGAGAAAATTTCCACATCAGAAACTTTTAAAACAGCAAGATTTCATATGTGTGCTACTAGGAAAATTTATTTGAAATAAAGGATCCATATTCACTGACTACCATTAGAAGGCAGATGAAATTGGTAATAGTGAGCAGAACCTAATATCGAGTAAAGATGCAAACTTAGAAGACTATATAAAGCAGAAGCCTGATACAAACAAGAAAACATAAGTGATCTTTGGAGTTGAGAATTATGATCATTGAGCTTTGAAGGTAGTGTAAAAAGAAAAAAAAGAAACAATGGCTAGGTTCTGAATGAAATACATTATTGAGACATGATCTCTTTCTTATCTCTTTTATCTGAAAAATACTAATAAAAGAAAGAATAACGTGATTGATTGAATAAAAAACAAAGTGTCAGAAAGGAGAAGGACAGAAACTTGAAACCCTTTAATAATTTACTCTGTGACTCACATGACATATATTTCTGAATACTGAAGCCATATATTTTTTGAAAACCATCTCAACAGTCTGAGGCACTATTGTTTTTCATACACCAATGCTTTAATGCAAATATATTAAGATTTGCAATGACACCAAGATAGGAAGTAGAATAGAGCTCCCTGTATGATTAACAATCACTTGTCTTTCTTTAAGTTTTTCTTTTGTTCTGCTTTCTTTTTTTATAGAAAAAAACAAACAAGAATGCATACGTCAGAAAAAATATTCAAAACAGATGAGGAAAAGAACGTAAAAGTATTCATCAAGTCAGGCATAGTTACTCAGGCCTACAATCTCAGCATTTTGGGAGGCCAAGGCTGGAGGATTGTTAGAGCCAAAGATTTGAAAGCAGTCTATGCAACATGGTGGGACCTTGTCTCTACAAAAAGTGGGAAAAAAAATGATCAAGGCTTGGTGATCATGCCATTAGTCCCAGCTATTGCAGAGGGTGAGGTGAAAGAATTACCTGAGCCTAAAAGGCCTAGGCTGAGGTGAGTGCTGATTGTACCACTGCACTCCTGCCTGGGCAACAGAGTGAGACCAAAACAACAACGACAACAAAAACATCAACAACAAAAACAACAATAACACTTATCCATCCAAAACTCCATCTGTAGCAAAAGTTTTGTGGAGTCTGTGGCATATATTCAAGAAATATATCGCTAAGTAATGTCAGTGATGTCAAAAATATAATTTAAAACATTAGAAATGTAAGATATGAACCGCTTAGTGACTGAATTGATAATGCTGCGAAGAACAAGTTTTAATATTGTCTTTGATAACTAATAATCGTCTCATGTTCTCATAAAAATTAAAATTGAGAGGTGTAGTCGATGATTTTTCCTTTAGACTTCAGTAGTTTGGCAAATATGAAAAGAATTGCATGTTGAAAAGTAAATACTGGCATCAGTAGAAATGCAAAAAGGAAAGAACATTTACTCTATTAGATAAAAAGGCAGAGCAATTATGCAAAGTGTTTGTGTATTTGGAGAAACATGTAAAAATGACCCAGAGAGGTGAAAGAGTGAGTCTCAAGTATGCTTTCTTATGGACAATGGGGGAGAAACTAGATACTGCTAGTTGGAGTCTTCCTCATCTCAATATTTGAGGAATTCACAATTACATAGTAAAAAGTCCTTGAACTGGGAATACATGACAGACATCCTAACATATTAGATAATTTTGAGAAAATATGTGCAGAATACTAATCATTTGCCCACCTTGAGCAAGTCTCTGGAAGAAGGAACTACCCATTCTTACATGCAGTGAAAGAAATGGATTGGGTACAATGAAATAGGACAAAATGGAAGGGAGGGAGAAAGAAATGCCTAGAGTTAATAGAGGATAAGTTTTCATTGAAAATTTTAAGAGATGAGGGTAGACATTCAAGAGAAGGAAGAACAAACGACATGGACATACAAAGGCAGACAAGGCTAATAACACCAGAAAAGTAAACATTTGGAGGTTTATGTGACTAAAAGGTTATCAGAATTTACCAAATTTGGCCACCATTTCACCTGAAACAAAAGGAAAAAATTATAGTTAATATTGCACAAAATTATGGCAAGAATGGTTAAATTTACCAAACATTATAAGAGTTAAACAACCAATTAGGGTGCAGATGAACATACACAGACACACAGGCACACTGACCCATGCCAGCAATACACACACATTTGCTCTAATGATTCTATCTTCATTGAACAAACATAGAAGGCAAATAGAAGACTTAAGATGTGGGATATTTTATTACAAGGGAAGATATGCTAAAATGTTTGAATAACAAGGTAAGCAGAAAATATTATATGAAAATATGTCCTTGGAGACATATGTACTAAAAACTGATGAAACAATAATTAGGTACAAAATGAAATACATTATTGAAACTTGCCTTTATCTTTTTTCTTCATGTCTGAAACAAAAAAGAAATAGTAAGCCAGTTTATTAACAACGAAGTAAGATTATCAAGAAGACGGTAAGACTAAAATTTTAACAGATTATAATTTCTGGTGGTTAAAATTGACCCATATATCTAGGAATTGAAACAGTTATGTTTCCCAAGGATATCTCAGTAATCGGAAGGAACATTGTTCTAACACCCTCTCTCTACTCACAGATCATTGTAAAAGGTCGTTTTTTAACAGAATAAAATGTAAGTAGACAGACATTTTTGAGACATTGAGTTAAAACTATTTAGTATGCACACAGCAAAAACACCATAGGAGATAGTAATCACAGAATGATTTGACATATTTTGAAGAGATAAAACAGAAAAATACATTTTCTTTGAAAACAAATGTTTAAGAGAAATATCATTTAAAAAGGATAATGTAAGTCATTAATGATTATATCAGGGTTTTATAAAAAATATTGTAGGAATATTTTAGGACAACATTTTCTAACTTCATTCACAGAAAATTTCAAATTTGGGACATAGAATAACGGTAAATATTTAACAAATACGAATTATCTCTATAGCATTAAAAAAAGAATTGTATTTTCCAAATTTAATAATTGTGTCAAAAAGGCCCCCCAAATATTTATTTTTAAAATTTTTTTGTATTGGAGTCTCACTCTTGTCACCCAGGTTGGAGTGCAGTGGCATGCTCACAGTCACCACAACCTTGACCTGCTGAGTTTAGGTAGCTGCAGCTAGAGACGCACGCCACTATGCGCAACTAGTTTTTGTGACTTATTGTAGAGACGAGGTCTCACCAAGTTGCATAGGCTGGTCCTGAAGCCCTGGGCTCAGGTACTTCTCTCGCCTCAGCCTCCCAAAATGCTGAGATTACAGGCTGAGCTACCATGTCCGGCCTAATAATATTTTTCTTCATGGTAAGAAAGGTGTACATTTAGAAAAACTTATTTAGCATTTCTATAGATGGGATCTTTGATAAATATGATCAAGAACACTGGAGCAGAGTGAGCTTCAAACTCTCAATTCACCGAAAATTACATCTGTATTTACACACTATCATTCAAGACAGCAGAGCGACAAATTTCATGCAGCATGTTTGGAGTCTGTTTTCATTTCAAAAGTATGGGAAAGTGTCAGTTGTGATCAGCCCTTGAACTCAAAATTCATGACAGAAGTCCTAGATTAAGGGACAATTTTGATGAAATATATAGAGCATGAAATGTATGTGCCATTCAGCCTAAACACCTCAACTAAGAAAATTCAGAATGAAACTAGGCAAATCCTGGAATGCAGGAAAGCTAATAGTACACAGGATAACAGGTATGCAATTTTTAAAAAGTGAAAGTATGGAAGGCAAGTAAACAGAAATGGAGAGAACTTACTTTGAAAAATGTTCATATCCAAAAAAAATTTGATGTGAAAATACCAGATATTCAGTACTTCACTACTAGAAACCCAGTAACAGGGGAAACCAAGCAATGGCATATAGATTTTTTAAAAACTCAGGGAAGATTAATCACACCCATAAAGCACACATTTAAAAGTTATGGGAATTAAGTTTAGTCAGAGATAATTTTCTAAACATTTAGAAAGATAAAGTGAATATGGAGTGATGATTATATATGTGGAAAACAAATGTTAAGCAAATTAAATCTAAATTAAATGACTACACATGGAGCACATTGAAAATGCCAAAAATGCAATGGTATATAAATAATAAAGTTGACTAGACAGAAAAGATGTTGCTAATCAATTAAAATGGCAAGATATTTTTTAAACAAAGTAATAATGAGATAACTGAAAAACAAACAAACATGGTATGCTCCATTTGGAAAGATAAATGACTACATAAAATCATGTGAAAATGTCTGTATGCTGGAGTTGAGAACTGTTAACACTGAGAGGTGACCAAAAATGTTTAAGAACTGGAGGCAAAGGGTTCAAAGCCCACCTCATCATTGTCAGAACATTTGTTTTTCCTCTATCTACCTCTTGCTGCAAAAAGAGATAACACTGAAACTGAATCAATGACAGAGATAGAACAGAACTTCCTCTGGAAAAACAATATCAGTCACTGATTATGGACCTCCAACCATTTTCTGAATAAAATACAAACACGCACCTATATAAAGAGGTAGATTTTAAAACGATCAGAAAGCATAGAATATAAGTATTTATCTCTCAAAACCTATATTTAGCAGCAGTCCTATGAGGCCTATAACACACATTAGAGACATATTGCCCTAAATACTATTCTCTAGTAAACAAAAGTACAATTGCAATTTAAATGTACTTTAAGGGAAGTTGCTAAAATTTTAATGACCTATTTAAGGTTGCAAGAAACAGTCTTGTAGCAAAATCCTAAGGCAAGTGTTTCTTGTGTTATTCCCAGGAAAATAAATTAGAGTGGAGTCATGTTATCACTGAACTTCATTTAGATACTAAATTATTCTAAAAGCATAAAATAAAAATTGTGTTTATAATGTATGAAAGAAAATGAAAACATATTTTGGCTAGAAGGAAAAAACAACCAGAAACAATATTGTTTCAAATCTGTATCTATGGGAACACTTGGCTAATATGTTCCAAGGTAGTGGAACAAACAACATCAAGTTTACAGTTGAGTAATACCATCAGCATTTACACAGTTTTTGAAGGAGCAATGCATGGAGGAACTTTGCTCTGCAAAACACAGTCTTCTGAAACTATACATGTTTAATAACATCAAAGACCTTGAGGTATTTCTACCTTGAGGTAGAAATACAAGGCAGAGATCTATCTGTCAGATGGTTTACTGAAATATGCATAGTATTAAACCCATGTACCTAACCCCCTATGTCCATTATGTCAGCAGCATCTTAGTTGAACTGTGGTAAGAATAGTGTCAGGTGTTATGTGATTTGAAGTTTTCTCAAAATATTTTTAGAATTGAAACCATGTGCCTACAGACTGATGTCATTGACCTGTGAAACTGTGGAAAGTCTGTGGAAAACAGAAATCGATGCTAATAGTGAAGGAATGCTAGGGAATGAAGAAAGAAGAAGAAAAAAACTAAGGAAGTGGGGACATTGAATTGGATAGAATTTAATATGGCAGAAGTGAAAAACTGATAAACTGAGTTGGGAAGATTAAGCATCCAGGAGAAGGGGGAGACAAAGAAGGGCAAACAGAAAAAAGGCAGGAAAACATTGACATCAAGAAAGCAGTGATTTTAAAGGACTGTGGAAATTTCTGGAAGATTTACTGTTCTTTTTGGATTTTGTTTTCTGAAAATAAAATGAAATAGTGGAAAAATAAGATGACAAAAATGTCAGAAAAATAAAAGAAAGAATCCATTCTTTCAACATGAAAGCACAATATCTGGAGGCTTCTTAACTAAATCATATTAAAGGAATACAAAAGAAGTAATAGATCTCATAGAAGTAGGTTCTCCGTCCAATGACCTGAGACATCTTGGGGAAAACTTGCACATCAAAATTTTGAAAATATACAAATTTCACAAGTAAAATTATTTTTTGCAATGAATGGATAAATAAAACATTTAATAAGGGGCAAAATTCAGTAACTAATGTAGATAAACTTCAGTTTG
This sequence comes from Carlito syrichta, assembly GCF_000164805.1. Taxonomy (NCBI): domain Eukaryota; kingdom Metazoa; phylum Chordata; class Mammalia; order Primates; family Tarsiidae; genus Carlito; species Carlito syrichta. Next base: position 207,367 of record NW_007249255.1, on the reverse strand, counting down.
AAAGAACAGATATATAGAAAATCATCATTTAAAATGCATATGTGCTGGGATTGAGGAAGACAAGCATTGTACTTGATGTCAAATGTACAAGAAGCAGATGAAACAGGAACTAGTTAGAGAGTGGTTACAATACTGAGACATAAAATTTTCAGAATACATTTATCCAAAAAATCCTACTCATTAAAATTTTTTTAAATGTCAGAAATAAGAATAAGAATTACTTAATGTGTGTGTATATATATATATACATATATATATATATGTTTTAATTTAATTGATTGAAAAGCTGTTGGGGTACAAGTCAGGATTGTGTATGTAAGTGCCTTCTCCTGTATGCTTAATCTTCCCAACTCAGTTTATCAGTTTTTCACTTCTGCCATATTAAATTCTATCCAATTCAGTGTTCCCACTTCCTTAGTTTTTTAGGGATGGGGAAGTTTTAGGCCTCCAATTACACCTCACTCTGCTAGGATTAGGAACAGGCACCCTGATTGATTTTATGGACCTTCCCCGCTCACTTTCCTGGCAGGGTCCTGCTACTGCCAATCCTTTTTTTGCAGTTTTAGGATAGATGGTCAGGGTCCACTTATGAATGAGAACATTTGGTACTCAGTCCTTTCTTTCTGTGATAGATCACTGAGTATGAAAGACTCCAAGTTCATTTACGTTGCTGTGAAGTCCATAATTTTGTCCTTCTTTATGGCTACAAAATATTTGATTGTGTGTATGTACCACATATTTTTTTATCCAGTCTAGTTTTGATGGGCATCACGGTTGATTCACAAGAATGGGAAAAGATATTTGTCAACTGTATAACTGACAAAGGTCTAATATCCTAATTATATTTTATATTAAACACTGGGTCAAATTAATCAGTATTTGTAATATATGAAGCAATATGTTCCCAGGACGGTTCAGCAGTTGGAGGTAATGTTATTTTACTATTATACATCCTTACTGCAAAAGGAGTTAAATTAGGAAATGAAGCCATGCTAGGACATGGAATAAGCCTTCCCATGGAATAAACGTTATTGATCCTTGTTCTTTTTTAATTCTGCCCTTTGTTTCAGAATAAAATGCAAAGTATGCAGACCTGAGAATTCTATTTAAAATTTGATGAAGAAGCATATAACAAAGCACACATATGTTCATAATTTTATGTGTAATAGTAATCACAGGAGGTCTTTTTCTTAAATTGGAGATGATATAAATGATCCTCACTTGTAGTCCATATCTCTATAATAAAATATCTTTGTACACACACACACACACACACACACACACACACACACACACACACACACACACACAAATTGTCAGATAGTATTAGTCAAGAAGGCTGTTAGCATGTTAAAACATGACCAGATAATGTAATGTGCAGCCAGTTGATATTTCTGTAGATACTTTCCTCTCATTGCCTATTAAAAAATGCAACATATGTGCTGAGGCAAATATTCTGAGCCAATCTTTGTTTTCACATGTGCTCAATTTTATAATTACAAAGAAAAGCAATTTACAGACATGAGGTCATCAAGATGGAATCGTGCAAGCAGTCTGGCTTTATTCTCTTTCATGGAAAATAAAAAACAACCATGCAGTGCCATATTATCACCACCAATATCTAACTGTAATGGTCTCTGGAACCAAAGAGAAATGAAAACCATTATCAGAGGTAAAGGGAAAAAAGAAAGAGTTATCTATCTATGAAATTCCTCTTCCAAACTGCTATGCACTGTATGGAGAAATAACCAAAGCCCCTTGAGTTATGGTTTCTAATTGGGAAATGGTGAGTTGAAGATAGACATCTGGATTGCCCATCCTCTCACGTTCTTATTCAAAAAACCATTTTTGCCTCTAAACATAGGAAGCATCATGATTGAATGTAGGCAGAGGGATGCCTGAGAGTGGTTGGAGACATGCAGTGGAGGGCAGGATAGTAGCCCCAGCACATAAAACTCAGGGGCTTTTCTTTATTTCAAAGAAAAACAATATCACAAGAGAAGTTGTACAGAAGCACTATGCTGAAGAAAGTGCACTCCATATGTCCTCTAGGTAAGAAACTCTAGCCACCTTCCTGACTCAGCCAGGGAATTCACTTTGCGACAGACCCCTCCCATTCAGGATAAGCACTGTATCACACTTTTGTAAGAGTCGTGGCAAACATGGGTTTAAGTCAGAATTCAGAGAGTGGATATAACAATTGTAGATTTATATGCACCTGGCAATGGAAAAACGAAATATACAAATCAAAGATTAAAAGAAATAAGAGAGATATAGACAATAATACAGTAAGAACAGGGACTTTAACATCTCACACTTTTAGTGATGAACAGAGCATCTAACAAAAAAATCAAAAAAGAAATATCAGAGTTAAACTGCACTCTAGACCAAACAAATGGACCTAACGGAAATTTACATAACATTTTATTCAACGTCTGCAGAAAACACATTCTTATTATCAGGACATGGAGCATTTTTAAAGCTAGATTGTTCATAAGGCCATAAAGTAAGTCAACAATTTAAATTTCTAGAAATCGACTATCTTTTCTGACCACAGCAAAATCAAACATGAAAGCAATAACAAGATGAACTTTGGAAAGATGTACAAATATATGGAAATTAAACGACACGCTCCTGAAAAACACAACATACAAAGTAATAAAGATCGGAGACAAAATAAATATCATTGAGATACAAAAAGACCAACAAACAAATCTATTAAACAAAAATTTGGCTTTTGAAAGAAAAAAAATTCAACAAGCCTTTAGCTAAACTAATAAAAAAAGAGACAAAACAAATAAATAAAATTAGAAGCAAAAAAAGAGATATTAAACCTGATACTACAGAAACACTAAGGTTTACAAAATTATAACATACAAATATACACCAACATATTGGAAGTCCTAGAAAATATGTACAAATTTTGGGCACATACAAATGAGCCATGAAGAAATAGCAAGCCTATAGAGAAAAAAATGAGTAACAAGAGTAAAAGTAGTAACAAAGTCTTTCATTAATGGTGTCACTACTGAAACTTCCCAAAGATGTAACTGGAGGTCATAATTAAGTGAAATTAGTCAGATATAGAAATGCATTTATCACATGTTCACATTGCGTGTGCAAGCTAAAAATGTGTTGTGCACATGGAGGTAAATAATAGAATGGTGGCTATCAGAGCCTGGGAGATGTAGGTGGGTATGGGGAGATAAAGAGAAGTTGGTTAATGGGTTAAAAAAATATAGGTGTATAGAAGGAAATAGTACAGTTAGATAGAACAAATATCCACAGCACAGCGTGTGATTATTGTTAACACAAAATTATTGCATAACTCAACACATTAGTAAAGACGATTTGAAATGCTCCAACCACAAATAAATTGTAAATTTTTGTGGTGATGGATATTCCAACTACTCGTAGTTGATCATTACACATTGTATGTGTATCAAAATATCACATGCACTAAAGAAATATGTAAAATTATTATGTATCTATTTTGAAGATGGCATTATGATTTGCATAACTAGATTTGTTGTAATTTTGTCATGTCACAATGTAAACCGTGTGCCCTTCAGTTGAATAACCTTCACGTCAACAAGTTTAGTCAAACTTAGGAAAAGCTCTGAAAGATAAAGAATCAAAGGTTTATAGGAAAATAAATTTGTTAGAGTGAAAAGAGACAAATGTGAAAAAAACATAGACAAGAAAGCAGCAATAGACTTTTAATATGTGGGAAGATCCAGACAAATGTCAGATGTGAAATTAGGACATTAATGAGAATAACGAGTCAACACCTGGCATATAGTCAAAAAGGGACAGAAATACTAAAGACATCAAAAAATAAAAAAATTAAAAAGGAGCATGTAAGTTGGAAGAGGGAAAAGTAAAATTATCCTTGCATCTACTGCAAAGGCCTTGAGGAGTTACAGGTTATAAGAAAACTTGAGGGAAACTGCTAGGGGAGGGAGGGGCATATCTCATTAACAGGGGGTACCTTCATGATCAATGTTTGTGTACCTAACCCTGAATTGTATCCCACATCTTTACAATTAAAAAAAGAAAAAAAAAAGAGAAAACTTACCAATTTTTCTCAGAAGTTCTTCTGAAAACAAAATGAAAATAATAATGTAAATAACATGAGACATAAATATTATGGGAAGAAAATAATATTCATTGAAAAAACTCATAGTTGATTGTATCAAAATGCAGATAAAAATCCATGTACAAATACACACATGTACAAACAGGCACATTAAAATGACTCAGGGCTTTCTTTTGTCAAATAAATACTACAGAAAACTAAAAAATGGAAATGCATCCAAAAGGTGTGAATTAAAGATTGAGAATAGATTTTAGAACTATCAGGGCTGATAGTCTTTTTGATTTTGAATGATATTTTAACAATAGTCTTGATGATTTTGAATGATATTTAGACTTTTATTATTAAGTAAGTCAACATAAATATTTCTAGCTTTCAGCTTTGTTTTTAAATAATGTTTGAATGAAGCATATGGAATCTAAATCAATTGTAACGAGGTCAAATGATGTATTACTTTGCAGAAAAAAGCAGTTTTAAATAAAATGACCTGCACTGTATTGGAGACAATTTCCACATTAGAAACTTTTAAAACAGCAAGATTCAATATATATGTTACTAGGAAAATTTATTTGAAATAAAGAATCCATATTCATTGACTACAACCAGAAAGCAAATGAAATTGGTAATAGTGAGCAGAATCTAATATCAAGTAAAGATGCAAACTTATAAGACTATATGAAGCAGAAACCAGATACAGATGGGAAAAACAAGTGATTTTTGGAGTTGAGAATTATGTTTATTGAGCTTTGAAGATAGTGTAACAAGAAAAAAAGAAACAATGGCTAGGTTCTGAATGAAATAAATTATTGAGACATGATTTCTTTCTTATCCCATTTATCTCAAAAGTATTAATAAAAGAAAGAATGATGTGATTGGTTGGATAAAAAGCAAACTGTCAGAAAGGTAGAAGGGCATAAATTTGAAATCCTTTTTAGTTTACTCTGTGACTCACATTGCCTATATTTCTGAATACCGAAGGCATATATTTTTGAAAAACATCTCAACAATCTGAGGTCCTATTTTTGTTTACATACCCCAATGCTTGAGTGCAAATATATAAAGATTTGCAATGACACCAAGACAGGAAGTAGAACAGAGTTCCCTGTATGATTAACAATCACTTGTCTTCCTTTGAGTTTTTCTTTTGCTCTGCTTTCTTTTTTTAATAGAATAAAACAAACAAGAATGCATATATGAGAAAAAATATTAAAAACAGATGAGGAAAAGACCATAAATGTATTCATCAGGTGAGGCATGTTGACTCATGCCTGCAATCTCAGCATTTTGGGAGGCCAAGGCAGGAGGATTGTTAGAGCCAAGGGTGTGAAAACAGTCTATGAAACATAGTGAGATCTTGTCTCCATAAAAAATGAAAAAAAAAAAAATTCATCAAGGCTTGGTGATCATGCCATTAGTCCCAGCTATTGCAAAGTCTATGATAAAAGAGTTACCTGAGCCTAAAAGGTCTAGACTCTGGTGAGTGCTAATTGTACCACTGCACTCCTGCTTGGGCAACAGAGTGAGACCAACACTCAAAACAACGACGACAACAAAAACATCATCAACAACAACATCACTTATCCATCCAAAACTCTATATCTGTAGCAGAAGTTATGTGAAGACTGTGGCATATATTCAAGATATATATCACTAAGTAATGTCAGTGATGTAAAAAATATAATTTAAAACATCATTAGAAATGTAAGATATGAACCGCTTAGTGATTGAATTAACTGTGCTATGAATAAGATGTTTTAGTATTGTCTACGATAACTGATAATCATCTCATCATCTCATATTCTCATAAAAATTAAAATCGAGAGGTGTAGTCCGACTTCAGTGGTTTGGCAAATATGAAAAGAATTGCATGTTGAAAAGTAAATACTGGCACCAGCAGAAATGCAAAAAAGAAAGAACATTTACTCTGGTATATTAAAAGGGCAGAACAATTATGCAAAGTATTTGGGTATTTGGAGAAACATGTAAAAATGACCCAGAGAGGTGGAAGAGTGAGTCTCAAGCATGCTTTCTATGGACAATGGGGGAGAAACTAGATACTGCTAGTTGGAGTCTTCCTCATCTCAATATTTGAGGAATTCACAATTACATAGTAAAAAGTCCTTGAACTGGGAATACATGACAGACATCCTAACATATTAGATAATTTTGAGAAAATATGTGCAGAATACTAATCATTTGCCCACCTTGAACAAGTATCTGGAAGAAGGAACTAACTACCCATTCTAACACGCAGTGAAAGAAATGGATTGGATACAATGAAATAGGACAAAATGGAAGGGAGGGAGAGAAAAATGCCTAGAGTTAATATGGGATAAGTTTTCATTGAAAATTGTAAGAGACAAGGGTAGACATTCAAGAGAAGGAAGACACAATAAAATGACATGGACATACAAAGGCAGACAAAGCTAATAACACCAGAAAAGCAAACATTTGGAGGTTTATTGACTAAAAGATTGTCAGAATTTACCAAATTTGGTCACCATTTCACCTGAAACAAAAGGGAAAAATTATAGTTAATATTGTGCAAAATTATGGCAAGAAGGGTTAAATTTACCAAACAATGTAAGAGCTAAACAACGAATTAGGGTACAGATGAACAGACACAGACACAGAGGCACACTGATCCATGCAAGCAATACACACATGCACCAACAGTGACTGAAATCTGCCTTTTGTGTAAAGAGTAATGTTCAGAAATGAAAAGGGGGAAAGAAGTCATTTAGTGAGCTAAGGATATGCTTTAGTAATATTCTTCCTGGTGGTTGCCTCTTGAAAATGTTCTTGAGTCATTTGTACTTTATGTCGAGTTTTACTGTTCAGATTTTTAATGAGCATTTTGACTATGCAAACACAAATATACAAATCTTGTTATTACTGTAGCTATATAGTATGAAGTAGTACAATACATAATTACAGAATTCTGAACCACTCCTTCTACAGTCATGCTTCTGGGTGCTTTTATTACCATTTTTGACAACTGATGTGTACATCATGTATTTTATGTCCCTTTCTGCTTTGATCATGCTTTCATAAATTTCATCTGAATCAAATCATATGAAATGCAGCAAAATGAAATATTGAATAACTGGGAAGGAACTTCTGAATAAAATGCCCTGAGCATTCCTTGAACAGAACTATTACATAAGACACTCAGAAAATGGCATTCATGCAGTGATACAAGATTAATAAAATTTACTTGACATAAAGAATCTATTACATTGACTGAAACAACTGTACCATACATAGATGCAACAATGATGAACACTGAGAGCAAATGAAGATTCTATGCTTCAGGTCAAAAGAAAGTCATGAGAAAATATGTGTAGGTTGGAGCTAAGGAGACTAAATTTGAGAGTTGAAGATAACGGTCCAAGAACGTATGAAACAATGAGAAAGTCCTCACTGAAATTCATTAATGGGACTTGCGTTTACTCTGTTCACACTGTTCCAAGAAATGAGGGATCAATTCATTGAAAATGAAATCACAATATCAGGAATGGATGATCACAAAAAGTTGAAGCACATTAGTAATTTTCTCTGTTTCAAAGTGACCCACATTTTTGAGAATGGGAATCAATGTTGTTTTAATTCCATAAACCCCTTGGTGCTAAAGGAGCGAAAATCATAACCTAAGGAATAAATGAGGCAGAATAGGATTTCCTCTGTGATAAACATTATCAATCAGTAGACTCGCATTGAACTCCATCTGTTTTCAGAATAATACACAAAACAAATAGTCACACATAAAGGAAGTACTCAAAACTAGAGAAGGAAGGAACAGGTAAAGGATTCATCTCTTCAATACTCTGTGGCAGTAGTCATAGGTATTCTGCTACATATATCAATGATAGATATTTCTATGTTGACTTTGCTTCAAAACAAAACTATAATTGAAAAATATCATTTAAAGAAAAATACCAACTTTTAATAATGATATCAGTACTTTTGAAAAAATATTTTGGAAACTTGTTACACTAAATGATAGTGGAGTCATTAAGAGAAACAGCTCACAAACTTACTATCAATGAACTGTTCTTGACATTGAGTCAATAATAAAGCATTGAAATATTAAAAATTTGAACAGTTTAAAAATGAAGATATAAAATTAGGTAAATATTTGTACACATGGCACTCAAGTAATAAGTTCAAAGTCAGTGGAAATATCAACCTCAAATTTATACATGACTGATAAAAGACATCAAAATTTATTCAGTCTTTGAAAACACAATGAATGGAAACCATCACTCAGCAATTTGGAATATCTTCTTATCAATTAAGCTTCAGTGAAATATCAAGTAGATAGTAAAGGACTCTGAAATTTTAAGAATCAGGCTTCCCCAATTTGGATTTTTCACAGTATGTATAGAATGGAAACCACATTCCTACTGCCACCAAATACTTTGTTTCACCAATTCTTAGTGAAGCCATGACAAGGCTCTGTAAGAAGAAGTAAATATTTTAAAGAAATGAGAGGAATGGAATGAAGAAAAGGGGAAGGAATGAAATGTAGGGAAACTAAAGGCAGAGAACCTAATATGGGAGTGATCTATACTGAACGTAGGATGGGAAGAGTAGATATCCAGGAGAAGGCTGAACCAAAGGATGGAATGTAAGTAAAAAGATGTGGAATGTTACAGTCACAAGGAATTGGTCATTTTAAAGGATTTGAGGATATTTACAAACTGATCCCAAAATGGAAAAACTAATGTTAATATCAAGAAATAGCAACTCAAAGAACATTCAATTAAAAAAAATTCATTTTCAAAATAGAACCACTCAGAAGGCACACACACACACACACACGCACACACACACACACACACACACACACACAAACACACACACACACACACACAAAATCAGTGGATGAGAGCTCACTTTTGTAGAATATCCTCTATGAAATGTAAAGAAACAAAGAAGCATTGAATTTACTGAAGTGGTGGTAAGGGTGGTTACCTTTAAAAACTTTCCTGAATTGTTTTGTCATTTCACAGGTTACTAATACTCAGTTTGTCAGCTTTGGTTATTTCTGTGACTGGTAAGAACTTTATCTTGTCACTTCTATTTATTCCAACAGTCCTGTTGTATTATGTCCCCACAAATAGTGAATTAGCCAAAGCTGAATCACTGTGCCTCAAGGAAGTACAAGGTTGTGTTTCTGAGCATATCTGCATTCAAACATTTTTGTCCACAAATTGCTAGAAAATCTTAATGGTTTTGAGTTTGTATTTTAACTCATGCTGAGGTGAAGTTTATTTTCTCGAAGTCACTTAAAAGTCACAAGCTATTACTTTGCAGCAAAGGAAGTTCTAAATCAAATGACCAGAATGTCTCTTGAAAACAAACTTCTAAATCAAAAACTCAAAATTGTAAAATTTCACCAATATCTTACAGATAAAAATTATTTGCTCTAATGATTCTATCTTCATTGAACAAACATCGAAGGCAAATAGAAGACTTAAGATGTGGGATATTTTATTACAAGTGAAGATATGCTAAAATGTTTGAATAACAAGGTAAGCAGAAGATATTATATGAAAATATGTGTCTTTGGAGACATATGTACTACATACAGATGAAACAATAATTAGGTACAGAATGAAATACATTATTGAGACTTGCCTTTATCTTCTTTCTTCATGTCTGAAACAAAAAAAAAGAAATAATGAACCAGTTTATACACAATGAAGTAAGATTATCGGGAAGAAGGGAGGACTAAAATTTTAACAGATAATATTTTCTGGTGGTTAAAATTGACCCATATATCTAGGAATTGAAACAGTTATGTTTCCCAAGGATATCTCAGTAATTGGAAGGAAGGTTGTTCTAACACCCTCTCTCTACTCACAGATCGTTGCAAAAGGGATTATGGTAGGAGATAATACCAGGGGATATGATAGAATATAAATTCCTACAGGGCACTTCCTAGCAGCTATTGTTCCTTTTCCTCCTCTTCTTCTTCTTTTTTTTTTTACAGAATAAAATATAAGTAGATAAACATTTTTGATACATTTAGTTAAAACTATTTAGTATGCACACAGCAAAAGCACCATAGGAGATAGTAATCACAAAATGATTTGACATATTTTGAAGAGATAAAACAGGAAAATACATTCCTTTTGAAAACAAATGTTTAAGGAGAATATCATTTAAAATGATGCTGAGGTGAGTGGATTGCCTGAGCCCACAGGTTTGAGACCCATCTGGGCAGCAAGACCTCATCTCTACAATAAATCACAAAAATAAGTTGGGCATGGTAGCGCATGCCTGTAATTCCGACTACTTGGAAGACTGAGGCAGAAGGACCGCCAGAGCTCAGCAGGTCGAGGCTGCAGTGGCTGGGAGCGGCCACTGCACTCCAGTCTGGGTGACAGAGTGAGACTCCAACTCAAAAAAAAAAAAAATGATGCAAGTCGTTAATGGTTATATCAGGGTTTTATAAAAAATATTGTAGGAATGTTGAGGACAATATTTTCTCACTTCATTCACAGAAAATTTCAAATTTGGGACATATAATAACAGTAAATATTTAACAAATATTAATTCTCTCTATAGCATTAAAACAGACTTGCATTTTCCAAATTTAATAATTGCATTAAAAATGCCCCCAAAATATTTATTTAATTTTTTTGTGTTGGAGTCTCACTCTTGTCACCCAGACTGGAGTTCAGTGGCACGCTCACAGGCACCTCAACCTTGACCTGCTGAGTTTAGGTGATCCTTCCACCTCAACCTTCCAAGTAGCTGCAACTACAGACGCATGCCACCATGCCCAACTAGTTTTTTGTGATTTATTGTAGAGATGAGGTCTCATCAAGTTGCCCAGGCTGGTCTCAAAGCCCTGGGTTCAGGCAATCCTCTCACCTCCAACCCCCAAAATGCTGGAATTACAGGCTGTGCCACCATGCCCGGCCTAAAAATATTTTTCTTCATGGTAAGGAAGATGTATATTCAGAAAAACTATTTAGCATTTCTATACCTGGGAACATTGGTAAGTATGATTAAGAGCACCGGAGCAGAGTGAGCCTCAACCTCTCAATTCACCAAAAATGACATCTGTATTTACACACTATCATTCAAGACAATGGAGGGACAAATTTCATGCAGCATGTTTGGTGTCTGTTTTAAATTCATAAGTTTTGGTTAAGTGTCAGTTGTAATGAGCCCTGAAACTCAAAATTCATGACTGAAGTCCCAGATTAAGGAACAATTTTGAAGAAAAATATATAAAATGGAATCTATGTGCCATTCAGCCTAATACCTCTCATGTTAGAAAATTCAGAATGCAACGAGGCTGGTCCTGGAATACAGAAAAGCTAATAGTACAGAAAATAGTAAGTACTCAATTTTTAAAAAGGGAAAGAATAGAAGACAGGTAAACAGAAATGGAGAGAACTTACTATGAAAAATGTTCATATCCAAAAAATTGATGTGAAAATATAAAATATTCAGGACATATTCTCTAGATACCCAGTAGGAATGAAACCAAACAATCACACATAGATTTTTTTTAAACTCAGGGAAGATTAAACACACCCTTAAAGCAGACATTTAAAAGTTATGGGAATAAAGGTTAGTCAGAGATAATTTTCTAAACATTTAGAAAGATAAAGTGAATATAGAGTGATGATTATAAATGTGGAAAACAAATGCTAAGTAAATTTCTATTTTCTAAGACTATGAATGTAATGTGAAGTTTTTCAGAATGCAGTTAAACAGACATTTGCACTCATGCCTTTTAGCACACTCGTACACATCCCCATAAGACACTTCACACTGTTTTGTCAAGAGAATGAGTTTCAGAAGTGAAAATAGGCAAATGGATTAATTTGCAGAATTGAGGAAAGTTTTAGAAATGGCTGTTGTGGTAGTTACGATCAAACATGATCTTGATTGATTTGACATTATTTAGGGTTTTATTGTTCAGTTTTTCAAGTTTAATGAGTCCTTCAGGTTGAACTAAATACATATAATCAACCATTTGTGGAAATTGTGTTGTATAAAGTCCTCACGCAAACTGAATTAGAGAATGCTGAGTGAATGCGTTTAGATAAATGGAAAATTAGCTTGTTGGGTGACTCCAGAGACAATATTTTTGGCACTGATGAATACATAACCCTGTTGGTTTCACTTCCTATTTTGACCCATGTCTATATAAAGCATAAATAAGTTCAACAAAAGGCAAGGAAACTAAATATAAAATGGCAATTGAAGAGAATCTAAATTGAATGACTCGAGTATATCTTTCACAGAAGTAACACGTGAAGCACATTGAAAATGCCAAAAATGCAGTGATACATAAATTATATAATTGACTTGACAGAAAAGATGTCTCTGATCAATTAAAATGGCAAGACATTTTTAAAGAAAGTAATAATGAGATAACTGAATAACAAGCAAACATGGTATGCTTCATTTGGAAAGATAAATGATTACATAAAATCATGCAAAAATGTCTGTATGCTGGAGTTGAGAACTGTTAACACTGAGAGGTGACCAAAAAGGTTCAAGAATTGGAGGCAAAGGGTTCAAAGGCCATCTCATCAATGTCATAACATTTGTTTTTCCTCTATCTACCTCTTGCTACAAAAAGAGATAACACTGAAACTGAATCAGTGACAGAGATAGAACAGAACTTCCTCTGGAAAAACAATATCAATCACTGATTATGGACCTCCAACCATTTTCTGAATAAAATGCAAACATGCAACTATATAAAGAGGTAGATTTTCAAACAAAGAGAAAGCATAGAGTACAGTTATTTATCTCTCAAAACCTATATTTAGCAGCAGTCCTATGAGGCCTATAATACATTAAAGACATATAACCCTAAATACTATTCTCTAGTAAACAAAAGTACAATTGCAATTAAATGTACTTTAAGGGAAGATGTTAAAATTTTAATGACCTATTAAAGGTTGCAAGAAACAATCTTGTAGCAACATCCCAAGGCAAGTGTTTCTTGTGTTATTCCCAGGAAAATAAATTGGAGTGGAGTCATGTTATCACTGAACTTCATTTAGATAATAAATTATTCTAAAAACATAAAATAAACAGCAGGTGGTCAAAACTAAAAATTGTATTTATAAAGTATGAAAGAAAATGAAAACATATTTTGGCTGGAAGGAAAAGAAAAACCAGGAATAATATTGTTTCAAATCTGTATCTATGGGAACACTTGGTTAATATGTTCCAAGGTAGTGGAACAAAGAACATCAAGTTTATGCTTGAGTAATACCATCAGTATTTACCCAGTTTTTGAAGGAGCAATGCATGGAGGAACTTTGTTCAGCAAAACACAGTCTTATGAAACCATACATGTTTAAGAACATGAAAAACTTAATACTGGGTCTTTGAGGTAGAAATACAAGGCAGAGACCTATCTGTCAGATGGTTTGCTGAAATATGCATAGTATTAAACCCATGTACCTAATCGCCTACATCCATTATATCAGCAACATCTTAGTTAAACTGTGGTAAGAATAGTGTTAAGTGTTATGTGACTTGAAGTTTTGTCAAAATATTTTGAGAATTGGAACCCTGTACCTTACAGACTGATGTCATTCATCTTACAAAGTCTTAGAGAAGCCGTGGAAAATCTTTGGAAAAGAGAAATCAGAAATCAGTGCTAATAGTGAAGGAATGCTAGAGAATGCAGAAAGGAGTAAGAAACTAAGGGAGTAGGGACACTGAATTGGATAGAATTTAATATGGCAACTAAAAAACTGGTAAACTGAGTTGGGAAGATTAAGCATCTAGGCGAAGGGGGAGACAAAGGAGGGAAAACAGAAAAAGGGCAGGAAAACATTGACATCAAGAGAGCAGTGATTTTAAAGAACTGTGGAAATTTCCAGAAGATTGACTGATTTTTTTGGATTTTTTTTCTGACAATAAAATGAAAAAGTGGAAAAAATAATACGAAACAAAAATATCAGAAAAATAAAAGAATGCACTCTTTCAAAATGAAAGCACAACATCTGGAGACTTAATGATTAAATCACATTAAAAGAATAAAAACGAAGTAATAGATCTCATAGAAGTAAGTTCTCCGTCCAATGACCTAAGATGTCTTGGGGAAAGTTTCACATCAAAATTTAAAAAATACACAATTTCACGAGGGTATTATTAATAAGATTATTTTCCATTGTTGGCAACTAATGGACAAATAAAACATGTAACAATGGGTAAAATTCAGTAACAAATGTAGATAAACTTCAGTTTGAAAGAACAGATACATAGAAAAACATCATTTAAAGTGTATATTTGCTGAGGTTGAGGAAGACAAGCATTGTACTTGACGTCAAATGTACAAGAAACAGATAAAACAAGAACTAGAGAGTGGTTACAATACTGAGACATAAAATTTTCAGAGTACATTTATCAAAAAAATCCCACTCATTAAAAAATTTTTAAATGTCAGAAATAAGAATAAGAATAACTTAGTGTGTGTGTATATATGTATATAAATGTTTTAATTTAATTAAAAAACTGTTGGGTACAAGTCAGGATTGTGTATGTAAGTGGTTTAGGGATGGGGAAGTTTTAGGTCTCCAATTACACCTCACTCTGCTAGGATTAGGAACAGCCACCTTGATTGATTTTATAGACCTTCCCCGCTCACTTTCCTGGCAGGGTCCTGCTACTGCCAATCCTTTTTTTGCAGTTTTAGGTTAGATGTTCAGTGTCCACTTATGAGTGTCAACATTTGGTACTCAGTCCTTTCTTTCTGTGATAGATCACTGACTATGAAAGACTCCAAGTTCATTCACGTTGCTGTGAAGTCCATAATTTTGTCCTTCTTTATGGCTACATAATATTTGATTTTGTGTATGTACCACATATTTTTTTATCCAGTCTAGTTTTGATGGGCATCCCGGTTGATTCACAAGAATGGGAAAAGATATTTGTCAACTGTATATCTGACAAAGGTCTAATATCCTAATTATATTTTATATTAAACACTGGGTCAAATTAATCAGTATTTGTAATATATGAAGCAGTATGTTCCCAGGACGGTTCAGCAGTTGGAGGCAATGTTATTTTACTATCATACATCCTTACTGCAAAAGGAGGTAAATTAGGAAATGAAGCCATGCTAGGACATAGAATAAGCCTTCCCATGGAATAAACGTTATTAATCCTTGTTCTTTTTTAATTATGGCTATTGTTTCAGAATAAAATGCAGAGTATGCAGACCCAAGGATTATATTTAAAATTTGATGAAGAAGCATATAACAAAGCACACATATGTTCAAAATTCTACGTGTACTCGTAATCACATGAGGTCTTTTTTTTAAATTGGATATTATATAGTTGATCTTCAACTATGTAATATCCAACTATATAATATCCAATTTAAGAAAATTGTCAGATAGTATAAGTCAAGAAGGCTGTTAGCATGTTAAAACATGATCTAATAAGGCAAACTGCAACAAATTGAGATTTTTGTAGTTACTTTCTTTTCTTTGCCAATGAATATATGAATCATAGGTGCTGAGGCAAATATTCTGAGCCAATCTTTGTCTTCACATGTGCTCAATTTTATAATTACAAAGAAAAGCCATTTAAGGGACATGAGGTCCTCAAGAAGGAAGCATACAAGCAGTCTGACTTTACTCTCTTCTTCAGAAACTAAAAAACAACTATGCAGTGCCATGTTATCATCACCAATATCTTAACTATCTCTGGAACCAAAGAGAAATGAAAGCCATTTACAGAGGTAAGGGTAAAAAAAGAAAGAGTTATCATCTATGAAATTCCTCTTCCAAACTGCTATGCACTGTATGGAGAAGTAACCAAAGCTCCTTGAGTTAGAATTTCTAACTGGGAAAAGGTGAGTTCAAGATCGACATCCTGATTGCCCATCATCTCGCGTTCTTATTCAAAAAATCATTTTTGCCTCAAAACATAGGAAGCATCATGATTGACTGTAGGCAGAGGGAGATCTGAGGGTAGTTGGAGACAGGCAGTGGAGGGCAAGATAGCAGCTCCAGCACATAAAACTCAGGGGCTTGTCTTTATTTCAAAGAAAAACAATATCACAAGAGAAATTATTTAGAAGCACTATGCTGAAGAAAGTGCACTCCATATGTTCTCTAGGTAAGAACCTCCAGCCAGCTTCCTGATTCAGCCAGGGAATCCACTTTGCGACAATCCCCTCCCATCCAGGATAAACACTGTATCACACTTTTGTAAAAGTCGTGGCAAAATGGGTTTAAGTCAGAATTCAGAAAGTGGATATAAAATTGTAGATTCGTATGCACCTGGCAATGGAAAAACAAAATATACAAATCAACAATCAATAGAAATGAGAGAGAGATAGGCTGCAATACAATAAGAGCAGGGATTTTAACATCTCACATTTTTAGTGATGAACAGAGCTAACAAAAAATCAAAAAAGGGACATCAGAGTTAAACTACACTCTCACTCTAGACCAAACAAATGGACATAACTGAAATTTACATAACATTTTACTCAACGTCTGCAGAAAACACATTCTTATTATCAGGACATGGAACATTTTTTAAGCTAGATCATTCATAAGGCCACAAAATAAGTCAACAATTTAAAATTCTAGAAATCAACTATCTTTTCTGACCACATCAAAATCAAACATGAAAGCAATAACAAGACAAACTTTGGAAAGATGTACAAATATATGGAAATTAAACAACATGCTCCTGAAAAGCACAACATACAAAATAATAAACATCAGAGACAAAATAAATAACGTTGAGACCCAAAAAGACCAATAGACAAAACAATAAAAAAATTTGGTTTTCAAAAGATAAATAAATTTAAAAAACCTTTAGCTAAACTAATAAAAAAGAGACAAAATAAATAAATAAAATTAGAAGCAAAAAAAGAGACATTAAACCTGACACCATAGAAGCACTAAGGTTTACAAGATTATAATGTACAAATGTACATCAACAAATTGGAAGTCCTAGAAAAAATGGACAAATTTTGGGCACATACAAACTGTGAACTTTGAGCCATGAAGAAATAGCAATCCTATAGAGTTAAAAAAATGAGTAACAAGTTCAAAAGTAGTAACAAAGAAGTCTTTCTTTAATGAAGGACCCAGGAACAGTGGTGTCACTACTGAAACCTCCCAAAGACTTAAGAAATACCAACTTTTCTCAAACTACTGCAAACTTTTGAAAAAGGAGGGAATACTAAACAAACTCATTCAATTAAGTTAGTATTACCCTCATACCAAAACCAGATAAGCACACAACAACAAGAAACAAAACTATAGACCAATATTCCTGATACCCATACATGTTAAAATCCTCAATAAAATGCAAAGCAATCTGATTTCATCAACACATTAATAAAGAGATCATTCACCAATATTTAGTGGGATTGATTCCAGGTTGCAACAGTGGTTCAACATACATAAATCAATATTTGTGATAATTCATTTCAACAGGACTTGATTATTTCAATAAATGCTAAGAAAGAATTCAGTATCATTTAATAGCCCTTCATGATAAAAACTCTAAACAACCTATGTATACAAAACGAATACTTCAGAACAATAAAGGTGTTATTTGACAAACCCAAGCTGGCATAATAATGAGTGGGGAGATATTGAAAGCTTTTCATATTAGATCTGGAGCAAAACAAAAATGTCCACTTTTACCATTATAATTAAACATGGTATTGAAAGTCCCAGTCAGTCCAATTAGGCAAGAGAAAAAAATGAAGGACACCCAAGGTGGAGGGAGATAGTAAAATTATTTTGCTCATGGAGGATATGAGCTTACACTTTTAAAATTCTAAATACTTTATCAAAAAAGTTTAAGACCTGATGGACAAATTCAGTGTGGTTGCAGGATAGAAACTAAGCATACAAAAAATAACAGCATTTATATACACAATATCATACTATCTAAAACAGAAATCAAGACAGTAACCTCATTTACAATAGTGACAAAAAACCATAAAATATTTAGAAGTAAATTAAGCAAAGAAATGAATGACCTCTACAGAGAAAAATATAAAACAAGAGTGGAACAACTGCAGTGGACACAGAAAATAGGAAGACATCTCATGCTCATTATTAGAAGAATTGGTATTGCTATTATGTCCATATCACCCAAAGCAATCTACATATTCAGTGTGATTTCTTTCAAAATACCAATGATGTTCTTCACAGAAATAGCAGAAACAATCTTAGAATTTGTATGAAATAACCAAAAATCTCAAATAGTCATAGCAATTCTGAAGAAAAACCAACAGAAAAACAAAGACAGAGGCATCACAGTACTTGATTTCAAAATATACTAAAAAGATATAATTACTGAAAAACATGGCACTGGCATAAAATAAGACACACAGACCAGCTAAATAAAATAGAAAACTTAGAAATAAATCCATATCTCTACATTGAACTCATTTTCGACAGTCACTAAGAATACGTATTGGTGAATATAATGTCTCTTCAATAAATTATACTGAGGCAACTGGATAACCATACACAGAAGATTGAAATAAACCCTATTTCTACCCCAATACAGCGACTGAAAGTTGTAAAGTTCGTGGACTCACCCTAAAATAAGTGTTACGTACCACACTGCTAATATCACCATGGTGATAGGCAAAGACCTAAACAAAAACTTCTTAAAAGAAGACACAAATGACCTACAGATATGTATTTAAGTGCCCAACATTACTAATCACAAAGTAAATGCAAATCAAAATCACAAGGGGGTTATACCTGATGAAATGTCTACTATTGGATAAATGAGAAACCGTATACACTGTTGGTTGGTTTATAAATTACTACAACCATTATGGTAAACAGTATTGAGGTACCTCAAAAACAAACAAACAAAAAAAATAGAACTACCAGAGTATCCAAATCCCATTACCAGATAGACATCCAAAAGAAAGAAATCAGTATATTGAAGAAATATCTGCCCTCCCATGTTTATTGTAGCACTATTCACAATAGCCAAGATACAGAATCAACCTAAGTGCTCATGAGTAAATGAATGGATAAGGAAAATGTGGTGTGTGTGTGTGTGTGTGTGTGTGTGTGTGTGTGTGTGTGTGTGTGTGTAATACAGAATAGTATTTAGTCATGACAAAGAATATAATTCTGTCATTTCAGCAACATGAATGGAACGGGAAGTCATAATTAAGTGAAATTAGTCAGATATAGAAATAAAATTATCACATGTTCACATTACATGTGTGAGCAAAAATGTGTTGTGTGCATGGAGGCAAAGATAGAATGGTGGCTATCAAAGCCTGGGAGATGTAGGTGGGTACAGAGGGATAAAGAGAAGTTGACTAATGAGTTAAAAAAATACGGGTGTATAGAAGGAATAAGTACAGTTATATAGAACAAATATCCCCAGCAAAGTGGGTGATTGTTGTTAACAAAATTATTGCATAATTCAAAACTGCTAGTAAAGAAGATTTGGTATGTTCCAACCACAAATAAATGGTAAATTTTTGAGATGATGGATATTCCAATTACACGTAGTTGGTCATTACGCATAGTGTGTATGTATCATAAATCACATGTACTGCAGAAATATGTACAATTATTATGCATCTATTTTTAAGACAGCCTATACAATTTGCATAACTACCTTTGTTGTAATTTTGGCATTTTGCAATGTAAACCATGTGCCCTTCAGCTTAATAACCTTCATGTCAACAAGTTCTTAGTCAAACTTAGGTAAAGCTCTGAAAGACGAAGAAGCAAATGTTTATAGGAAAGGAAAGATAGTAGAGTGAAAAGAGACAAATGTGAATAAATGGAGGCAAGAAAACAGTAACAGACTTTCAATATCTGAGAAGACCTAAGCAAATATCAGGTGCAAATATTAGACACTAATGTGAATAAAGAGCCAACAGATGGCAAATTCTCAAAAGGGTCATGGATAGTAAAAGAAGTAAGGAAACTTATTAGGGCATCCTAGTTGTGGGGTCGGGGGAAGTAAAATTATCCTTATATCCACTATAAAGGGCTTGAGGAGTAACAGGTTACAAGAAAACTTACCGTGTTTTCTCAGAGTTTTATCTAAAAATGAAATGAAAAGAACAATGCAAATACCAGGAGACACAAGTATTATTGGAATAAAATAATATTAATTGAAAAAAACTCCTATTTGGTTGGGCTCGGTGGCTCAGCCTGTAATCCTTTGGGAGGCTGAGGTGAGTGGATTGCCTGAACCCGCGGGTTCGAGACCCGCCTGGGCAGGTGAGACCTTATCTCAATAAATAAATTTAAAAAAAAATTAGCTGGGCATGGTAGCGTGCGCCTGTAGTTCCAGCTACTGGGAAGGCTGAGGCGGAAGGATCGCCGGAGCCCAGCAGGTCGAGGCTGCAGTGGCCGGGAGCAGCCACTGCACTCCAGTCTAGGCGACAGTGAGACTCCGAATCAAAAAGAAAGAAAGAAAAGAAAAAACTCATATTTAATCAAATCGGAATGCCGGGAAAATTCAAGTACAAATACACACATACACAAACAGGCACCCAAAAAAATGACTGAGGGCCTTCTTTTGTCAAGTATATGGTACAAAACAAAAAAAGGATAAGCACCTGAAGTTGTGAACTGAAGAACTGAGAATCGATTTTAGAACTATGGCCCAGTGGCTACATTTTAACAATAATCTTGACGACTTTAAAGATATTTAGTCTTTGATTATTCAGTATGTTTATGCAAGTTCTATGAATGTTACTAAACCTGTAGAGTCCATAATCTTTATTTTGCATTCATATTGCATAAAGTTATCACAAACACTGAATTATGAAGTGCTGAATCACTCTTGTCACAATATTTTTCTCCACTCAGTACTACATAACATTATTGGATAGATGTTGTTTTTTACTCATGTTTGAGTGAAGCATATGTTATCTAAATCATTTGAAAGAAAATCACATGATGTGTTACTTCAAAAAAAAAAAAAAAGAGCTTTAAAAGTTCTAAATCAAATGACCTGCACATTTTTTAAAAATGAAGATGTAGGGTACATTTTAGGGTTAGGGTTAGGTATATAAACACTGATCATGCAGGTACCCTTGTTGATGAGTTGCCCCTCCCTCCCCTAGCAGTTTCCCTCAACTGCCAATACCACCCCCCCAACAGTTTCCCACTACTGCCAATCGCTTTCTTATAGCATTGTAATTGTTCAAGGTCAGCTTATGAGTGAGAACTCAGTTCTATGTCTCTGTGAAAAATCACTGAGTATGATCGACACAAATTCATCCAAGTTGTTGCAAAATCCATATATTTGTCTTTATTTATGGCTGCATAATATTCCATTGTGTATATGAACCACATTTTTTAATCCAGTCCAGCTTCGATGGGCAACATGGTTGGTTCCATATTTTTGCTATTGTGAATAGAACTGCGAAAAACTTATGTGTGCAGGTATATTTTTTGTAGAATAATTTGAGTTCCTTAGGGTATATTCCCTAGAGGGGGATTGCTGGGTCATATGGAAGGTCGATTTCTAGTTCTTTCAGAAATCACCACACTGTCTTCCAAAGAGGATGTACTAATCTGCATTCCCACCAGTAGTTTAGAAGCGTTCCTTTTTCTCCACATCCTCGCCAACACCTGTTGTTGTTTGTATTATTAATGATGGCCATTCTTACTGGGGTAATGTGGTAGCTCAATGTGGTTTTGATTTGCATTTCTCTGATGATGAGTGAGGTTGAGCACTTTTTCATGTGTCTGTTGGCTGTCCGTATATCTTTTTTTGAAAAGTGTCTATTCATGTGTTTTGCCCACTTTTCAAAGGAGCTGTTTGTTTTTTCCTTTTGGTGCATTTGAGTTCCTTGTAGATCCTAGATGTTAGACCTTTGTCATATATACAGTTGGCAAACAGCTCTCTTGATGGTTTCTTTTGCTTTGCAGAAGCTCATTAATTTGATGAGGTCCCACTTGTCTATCTTATTTCTTAAGGTATTGGCCTTTAGGGTTCTGAATGGGAATTGGTTCCAGTTCCAATTTCCATAAGGGTATCTCCTGCGCTTTCTAGGATTCCTATAGTTTGAGGTTTTATACACAGGTATTTGATCCATTTACAGTTAATTTTTGTGTATGGTGATAGGTAGGGGTCCTGTTTCAATCTTCTGCATGTAGTCAGCCACTTTTCCCAACACCATTTACTGAATAGGTTCTCCTTTCCCCAGTGGTTGTTGTTGGAGGCTTTGTCAAAGATGAGTTGGTTGAGGAATTGAGGCTTTGCTTCCAGAATCTCTATCCTGTTCCATTGGTCTATGTACCTACTCTTGTACCAGTACCAGGTTGTTTTGATTACTGTAGCCTTATTTTGAAGCCTGGAAGTGTGATATCTCCTGCTTTGTTTTTTTTGCTAAGAATTGTTTGGGTTATTCATGGTCATTTATGTTTCCATGTGAATCTCTGTATTGTCATTTCCAGGTCTGAGAAGAATGATGTTGGTAACTTAATGGGTATTGCATTGAATCTCTAGATTGCCTTCAGTAGCATGGACATCTTAACAATGTTGATTCTTCCTATCCATGAGCATGGAATAGTTTTCCATTTGTTTGTGTCTTCTTGGATTTCTTTGAGCAGTGTTTTGTAATTCTCATTGTAAAGGTCCTTCACTTCTCTGGTTAGGAAGATGCCAAGGTATTTCATTTTTTTTGGTGGCTATTGTGAATGGGATTGTGCTCTTTTATTTGGGCTCTTCCTGCTTGTTGTTGGTATATAAGAATGCAACTGTCTTTTGCACATTTATTTTGTACCCTGAGACTTGGCCAAAGTCCTTTATCAGTGCAAGCAGGTTTTTGACAGATTCTCTTGGATTTTTAAGGTATAGGATCACATCATCAGTAAAGAGGAATAACTTGACTTCCTATTTTCCTATTTGAATACCCCTGATTTCCTTCTCTTGTCTAATTCCGTGTGCTAGGACTTCCATCACAATATTGAACAAGAGGGGAGAGACTGGGCAGACTTGTCTTGTTTCAGTTTTCATGGGAAATGTTTCTAGTTTCCGTCCATATAGCAATATGTTAGCTGTGGGTTTGTCGCTTACCATTTTGAGGCATGTTCCTTCTATACCTAGGTGTTTAAGGGTTTTTATCAAGAAGGGATGCTAGATTTTATCAAAAGTTTTTTCTGCATCTAATGAGATAATCATGTGGTTCTTGGTTTTACATCTGTTGATGTATTTAATGACATTTATGGTCTTGTGAATGTTGAACCAGCCCTGCATCCTGGGGATGAATCTTACTTGGTCATGGTGGATGATTCTTGAGTTGTGTTTTTGGATCTGATTTGCTAGAATCTTGCTGAGGAATTTTGTATCTATGTTTATAAGGGATATTGGCCTGTAGTTATCTTTCTTAGTTGGATCTTTACCTGGTTGGGGTATCAGTGTAATATTAGCTTTGTAAAATGATTTTTGGGAGAATTCTACCTTTCTTAATTCCTGGAATACTTTAAATAGAATTGGTATCAGTTCTTCCTTGTACGTTTTATTGAATTCTCTTGGATAGCCATCCGGTCCAGGTTTTTTTTTTTGGTAGGTAGTTTTCATATGATAGAGTCAATTTCCTGGGTTGTTATTGGTCTATTTAGTGTCTCAATATCTTCTTGTTTTAACATGGGGAGGTTGTGTGATGTCACAAAGTATTCCATTTCATCTAGGTTATCAAGTCCGTTTCCATATAGGTATACATAGTAATCTCTGATAATTCTTTGTATTTCTTCAGGGTCAGTTGTGATTTGATCTTTTGTATTTCTGATTGTGTTTATTTGGACTTTTTCTCTCTTTTTTTTGGTCATTCTGGCTGGGGGCCCATTGCTCTTGTTAATTCTTTCAAAGAATCATCTTTTTGTTTTGTTGATGTTTTCTGTGGTATTTTTGTCTTCTATGTATTTGGGCTCTTACATTTGTGATTTGGATTCTTCTGCTAAAGTTGGGGTTTTGGTGATCTTTTTGTTCTAGCTCCCTTAGGTTATTTGTTAGTCTTTGCACTTGTGATCTTTCCATTTTCTTTATGTGTGCTCATAGAGATATAAATTCCCCTCTTAAAACTGATCATGGCATCCCAAAGGGTTTGGTAAGAGGTTTCTTCATTTTCTTTTGTTTCCAGGAATCTTTCAATTTCTTCTTTGATTTCAGTGTTGACCCAGTTGTTGTTCAGCATCATGATGTTTAGTGTCCATGTATTTGTGGGTTTTGGGAAAATGTTGTTGGTTTTGATATTTATTTTTATTCCACTGTGGTCTGAGAATGTGTATGGGAGAATTTCAACTTTATGGAATTTAGTTATGCTTGATTTATGCCAAGGATGTGGTCAATCTTGGAGTATGTTCCATGTGGTGAGAAGTGGAATGTATATGCTGTGGTTGCTATGGAATAATCAGTAAGTCCATTTGGTCAAGTGTCAAGTTGAGGTTCTGGATCTCCTTGTTGATTTTTTGCCTTGATGATTTATCTAGGGCTCTCAGTGGGGTATTTAAGTCCCCTGCTATAATAGTGTTAGAGTCAATATCTTTTTTTAGTTTATTTAGTAGTTA
The DNA here is from genome assembly GCF_000164805.1 of Carlito syrichta. Taxonomy (NCBI): domain Eukaryota; kingdom Metazoa; phylum Chordata; class Mammalia; order Primates; family Tarsiidae; genus Carlito; species Carlito syrichta. The sequence continues at coordinate 182,725 of NW_007249255.1, read as the reverse complement.
TTTTATAAATGCTGGTGCCCCTGTGTTGGGTGCATAAATGTTTAGGATGGATATTTCTTGTTGATGGATTGAATCTTTTATCATTATGTAGTGCCCTTTTGAATTTTTTTATTTTTTGATAGCTTAAAGGTTGTTTTGTCTGATATTAGAGTGCAACTCCTGCTTTCTTTTGTGTTCCATTTGCCTGGAAACTGGTTTTCCTTCCTGTAACTTTGAAGCTTAGCTTGGCTGCATAGGTTATTCCTGGTTGAAATTGTTTATCTTTGAGAACTTTGAAGATTGGGCTCTAAGCTCTCCTAGGCTGAAGGGTTTCTGTAGATAAACTAGCTGCTATTCTAATTGGTATTCTCTGGTAGGTAGTCTGACCTTTTTCTGTAGCTGCCTTTAGCATTTTTTCTGTTATACCTAATTTGTTTAGGTGAATTATTATGTGTGTGGGAGTTGGTGTTCTCATTTGTTGTCTGCAGTGGTTCTCTGAATCTCTTGTGTTTGAATTTTTGCATCACTGACAAGATGAGGGAAGTTTTCTTAAATAATTTCATGCAATGTTTGTTCCAGTGTGGTTTCTGTCTCTCTTTCTGCCTCAGGAAGTCCAATTACTCTTAGGTTCAGTCTCTTGCAGTAATCCTTCATCTCTTGAAGGGTTTTTTCTGTCTTTTTAAGCTTCTTTTTTATGTTTTTGATAGTACAGATTAGTTCTGTATTTTGGTCTTCAATCTTTGAGATTCTTTCTTCTGCTTGGCTAATTCTGCTTTCCATGCTTATTAGTTTGTTATTTATTTCAATTACAGTATTCTTTACTGCTGTTTTTTCAGTGATCAGTTCCTTCCTATTTTCTTCTTGTCTCTCTTCAATTCTTTTTACTCTCTATTAATGTCTTGATGTCTGGGTTTGTCATATGTGACCAGTCATTCTTGGGGATGTTCATAGTTTGTGTTCCAACATCTGTTTTCTCAGTGTCTGACCTCCCGGGGCTATATTATTCTTTTATTTTTTCTTCATTTGTGTAGATTTTCCTCCCTACTCCCCTCACCCACCCATCTTTTTTAATTCTGTCGTTCAGGGGTAGAGGGATTGCTTTTACTTCTGTTTGTTCAATATCCTATTCTTACTTATGTATATCCTCTGGCTTTGTTCAGTTCTGGAGATGGGCTGTAGGTTGGTGTTATCCTTTTGCAGTTTTGAGATTCAGTTGAGGGGGGAGCTGTGATTCAAAATCTATCTGCAGATCCCAATATCCACCAGCAGGTGTATGGATAATCTGGAACCCACTTTTCACTTCCTTGTAATCTGCCCATGCAGTAGGGTTATAGATTTACTCCCTGAAAGCAAAATGAAGTAAAAAAAAAAGGGGGGAGGGGGGAGAATGGAACAGGGAGTGGGGGGAAGAGGGAGGTGGAAAGAGAGGAGTAAGAGGGAAAACAGACAAATGTACCAACTAACAAATGAAAAAAGACACAGAGACTGATATGAGGAAAAAAAGAAAAGCAACAATAACAACAACAACAATAAACAAACCAATAACCACACGAAAAACCTAAAACATACATTCATATAAACATACAAAATAAACAACCTCCTAATTACTGTGGCATTCCACTATACAAAGATGGGGTCTAAAGAGAAAAAATATAGAGTAGCATAAAATCAGAAAACTAACAGAGCCAAAGTAAGTATGACAATGTTTGATAGAGGAGCTTAAGATGGCTGCAGACAGATCGGGCTGTAAAAATCTCTGTGGAGGTAAGTGACAATAAAGACTCTCCAAGTAAGTAGGGAAGCACTGGTGGGATTGTGAAAGTCCATCTGAGTGGATATTCAACTCATGCACCCAGGTCCCCTCTCTGAGGGTGAGCAGCATCACCAACATCTTAGTGAAACTATGGCAAGAACAGTGACAGATGTTCTATGTTTGGAAATTTTTCAGAAATATTTAAAGAAATGGAACAATGAATCTATCAGTCAAATGCCCTTCATCTCATCAACGTCTTAGTGAAACTGTGACAAGTCTCTGAAAAAGAGAAGAAGCCAATCTTATAGTGAAAAAGTGATATAGAAAAAATCAAAATGGAAGGAATGGAAAATTATAGAAGTGGGGACACTGAAAGGGATATAAGCTAATACGGCAAAAGTGCCTACCCCATAAATTAAAGTGAGAAGATTAACCATCCAGGAGAGTGGAGACAAAGGATGGCACATAGATAAAAGGCGTGGAAGCATTAAGACATGAAGAAAGCAATAATTTTAAAGGATTTTTGAAATAACGAATTTTCAGAATGTTTGCTGATTTTTTTTGAGGGAACAATGTCAGGAGGTTTATTTGAACTAAATCACATTAAAGGAAAAAGAAAATGAATAGTTTCTCAGTCAAATGACCTGAGACTTCTTGGAGAAAACTTGCACATCAAAATTTTAAGAGTAGCAAAATGTCACAAATATATTGGTCATAAAATATTTGTCTTCATTTATTGCAACCAAAGGAAAAACAAAAAATATAATATTGGTAAGGGGAAAAATGTGGAGAAAAATCATATAAACATAACTGTATGTTAGAGTGGAGGAAGCTGATCATTACGTTTGAAAGCAGAGGACAAGAAATAGAAGAACAATGACCAGGTGCAGAGTGATCACATTACTGGAACAAACTTTCTTATCAGCTGTCATATGAAATACAAAGAAAAACAAAAAGTTATTGAAAATGAATGAGCAATATCAGTAATAAGGAGGACAAAAATTTGTATCTTTTTATATTTAACTCTTGTTCAAATTATACAGTATTTCTGAGGATGGGTAAAACACGTTTCCCAGGTCCAGTTCAGCTATCAGATGCAATACAGCATCATTCTCCATACAATGCTTAAAGCAAAGTAAGATAGGAAATGATGCCGTGAGAGGATGTAGAAAAAGAATGCTTATAGCATAAAAAATATTGGTTATTTGTTCTCCTTTTATCCTGTCTTTTGTTTCAGAATAAAAAGTATATGAGAAAGCTACTTGAAATTTAATGAAAAAGCACACAGAAAAAGGACTCATCTGTTCAAAGTCTTCTCTCTCTTTAGCAGTAATCATACAAAGTTGTTTTTTGCTGTTGTTGTTGTTTTTTGAGTTGGAGTCTCACTCTGTCACCCAGACTGGAGTGCAGTAGCCGCTCCCCACCGCTGCAGCCTCGACCTGCTGGGCTCGGGTGATCCTTCCGCCTCAGCCTTCCAAGTAGCTGGAACTACAGGCGCGCGCTACTACAACCGGCTATTTTTTTTTTTATTGTAGAGATGAGGTCTGGCCAAGTTGCCCAGGCGGGTCTCGAACCCATGGGCTCAGGCAATCCACTAACCTCAGCCTCCCAAAGCGCAGGATTACAGGCTGAGCTACTGAGACTGGCAAGATTTTTTTTTAAAAAACATATTTTTTATTTTAAAATTGTGGGGTACAGTTAAGGGTTAGGTATACAAATATGCATCATTCAGGCACCCTTGTTGATAAGGGGTGTCCCCCCCATCCCCAAACAGATATTGACTACCATTAATCCCACCACCCTTTCCCTCCCTGCCCCTCCCATAGATTCCCACCACTTTTGATTCTTTTCTTAAAGTATTACGATAGATGTTCAAGGTCCACTTATGAGTGAGAACATGTGATACTCAAATCTTTGTTGCTGTGAAAGATCACTCAGTATTATAGACTCTAGTTCCATCCAGGTTGCTGCAAAATTCATGATTTTGTTCTTTTTTATGGCTGCAGAGTATTCCATCGTGTATATGGATCACATTTTTAAAATCCAGTTCTCTTTTGATGGACACCATGGTTGGTTCCAGGTTCTTGTTATTGTGAACAATGCTTAGATAAACATAGGTGTGCAGGTATCTTTTTTATAGAGCAATTTGAGTTCTTCAGGGTATATTCCCAGTAAGGAGATTGTGGCGTCATATGGGAGGTTGATATTTAGAGCTTTTAGGAATTGCCACACTGCTTTTTTATATAAATTGGAGATAAATTTTCAAATTACATTCAATCTCTAAATCAAAATATAATTGAAAATTATTATTAGAATATAGGATTTTGGCCATTGCTTTGCTAAACTCCATGTGGCCACATGGAGACAGCAGAGTTTAGCAAAGCAATGGCCAAAGCTATAGCCGCCGTGTTTTCTTAGCTTTGGCTCTCATCCCTACCTTGGGGAGGTGAATCTCCTCTCTCTCTCTCTCCTTCTCTCTCTCTCTTATTTACTTTCTAAATAAACTGCTTGAAAGCTTTTAAAAAAAAGAAAATGAGGATTTTAAACTTTTAATAATTGTATTAGAATTTTATGCAAAAAGTATTTTAGAAACATCCTAGAATAATATCTTCTCATATCAAACAGAAATTTTCGATAGAGAAAAATATTCTCAATGATCTTTTCTGAAGATATAAAATCCATTTATAACATGCGAAAAGATTGCATTTTACAAAGTCAATGATTATGTTAATAATTATGCCAAAAGAGTACATTCATTGTAAAAAAATTAGTTAGAAAATGATAAATCATATTTAAATCCTAGTGTGCCTGAAAATATTTGGTAAATGTGATAAGGGCAGTGAAAATGTGAGTCTCAAACTCAAAATTAACCAAAGATTGGTATCTGAATATATGTAGTGTTTGTCAGGAAAATAGACTGAGAAACTTCATTCAGCATTTTTGGAGTCTTCTCTTATTTCATTAGATGTAGGAAAATACTCATTGCACAGTAAAAAACCCTTAACTTGTTATATGTGACAGATGTCCTAGGTTAATGTGTGTTTTGTAGAAAATATATAGAGAATGAAAACCAGTGTGTATCAGCCCAATCCATCTCATCTCGTAGTAATTATGATAAAATAAAATTAAGCCTCTGGGGAAACAGAAGAAGCTAATGTCATCAGGAAAGAGAATGTATGAAAGGAAAAACGGGAAAGAATGGAAGTTAGGGTAACAGAAATGGAGGGAACTTAATATAGGAGGAGACTACATCCTAAATATGGATAGGGAAGAGTAGACACCCAGGAGAAAGGTGAGCCAACAGAAGGCATATAGATAACAAGACAGGCAATTAAAGACCCCAGGAAAATGATCTTTTAAAGGGATTTGGAATAAAGGATTGCCAGAGGATATGTATCATGTTTTTGTACCAGATTATCTGCAATGTAAAATAGAGAGACCATTGTATGTACTATGGAAACCATACAAACTTCACATTTATTGTAAAATTGAATCTACTGTAAAGCCTTCTGAAAGGCAGTAAAATAAATACACACACACAGTCATCAGTGCCCCCTATATACATACACTAACAGTTCTTTAAAAAAGTTGCCTTTACAGAAAATATTGTTCAGAAAGGAAAAGGGACAAATTAGTACTTTACTTAATTCAGGAAAATTTCTTATGAATATTAGTTCTGGTGAGTATGTTTTGAAAATGTTCTTAATACATTTTGATATTATTTATCTTTTATTATTTGGTTTGTTAGCTTTAAGAAGTTCTTTGAGCCAGGCTCAGTGGCTCAGCCTGTAATCCTGCGCTTTGGGAGGCTGAGGTGAGTGGATTGCCTGAGCCCGCGGATTCGAGATCTGCCTGGGCAACTTGGCGAGACCTCATCTCTACAATAAATCAGAACAATTAGCTGGGTGTGGTAGCGTGCGCCTGTAGTTCCAGCTACTTGGAAGGATGAGGCGGAAGGATTGCCAGAGCCCAGCAGGTTGAGGCTGCAGTGGTCAGGAGCGGCCACTGCACTCCAGTCTGGGTGACAGAGTGAGACTCCAACTCAAAAAAATAAAAAAAATTAAAAAAAAGAAGTTCTTTGGATGATACTAAATATGTGTGGTCAATCCTCATTATTGTGGTCTCTATAGATATAAAGTAGTCACGAACACTGAAGTGGAGAATACTCAACCACTGGTGCTACAGAGTATACAGGTTAAGTTTGTTTGTATTAAATGGTAATGAAGGGGGTTCTAAATTAAATGACCTGAGTATATCTTCCACACAACCAACACATCAAACATTTTGAAAATACCAAATCTACAGTGATGCCACGAGTCCTAAATTTTGCCTGTTGAAAGATTCTATCTCCATTATTGAGATGACAGGAAAAATTTAAAAAACTAATAATGGGAGTACTAAATAACAGATGAATACCACAATATTTCAGTAGGATAAATAAGTAGTGCTAGACAATCATGTGAAAATATGTGTATATTGCTGTAAGGATGATGATTGTAAGGAGCTGAAGACAAAAGCGCAGAAAGCAGAGGAACCAGTAATTAGGCACACATTGAAATACATTCATGAGTCTTGCTTTTACCATTTCACATTTATCAATAAACCAAAAGGAAGAAAAGACCAATTTATCAAAAATAAGGAAAAAAGTCAGGAAAAGAGAGTACAAATATTTGAAATGCTTTCATAGATTTATCTGAGTTTCTTGCTCATCCCTATGTCTGTGAACTAAACCATCTGATACAACAATATCCCACCAATGAGAGAAAATATTTTACTTTCATACACCACTTGGTGGAAAAGGATTTCAGATGCAATATGAAACCATGAGAGACAGTAGATAGAACTTCCTCTGGGATAGGCAATGTCAGTCATTGGTCTTGTATTAGATCTCCAAACCTTTTCAGAATAAAATGCCAACACATACCAATACACAAGACAGGCACATAAAAGAGATGAGGAAGCAAAATGTAAACACACCCTTCCGCCAAACTCTTTCTGTAGCAGTAGTCACATGAAGCCAGTTACATTCATTCAAAAAATACATTCCGAAATTGTATTTCCTTTGAAAATAAGAATATAATTTTAAAACGGCATTAAAATAGGATGTTAAAACTTTTAATGACTAAATTAATGTTCCATACAAAGATCTTTTGGCAGCTTTCTAGGTTAATTGATTGTTATATTAGTCACATAAAAATTTATAACTGAGATATATATTATTATTGAACTTCACTTAGGATGTATAATCCCTCTTAAAACTAGTTAAGGAATTGCAGGTCTCTGAAGTGATAATTGTGTCAACAAAAAATTCAAAAGTAAATTAAAATTAGAATGGTTAAAAAAGCCAGAAAACGGTGTAAAATATTTGTATATGTGGGACCACTTGGGTAATATAATCAAATACTGTGGAAGAAGGAGCATCTGGCTCACACTTGACCAATAAATGGTATCAGAACTTGTACAGTCTTTGTAGGGACAATGCATGGAGAACCTTCACTCAGCAAGTTTGCAGACTTCCTTTATCTCCTAAGATTTGGAAAAGTACTAAATGCATAGTCATGGCCCTTTAAAGTGGTACTATGTGACAAAGGTCCAGTGTTTTAATGTTTTCCAGAAACATATATAGTATTAAAACCATATGCCTATCAGCCTAAGTCCCTTATCTCACTGACATCTTAATAAAACTATGGCAAGTCTCTGAAATTTAAGGGAAAAATGAGAGAAGCAAGAAATGAGAAAGATAGAAGACAATAACACAGAACTGAATAAAACAATATGGGAGAAATTCATAGGCAAAAATTATTTTTGGAAATGGAGCTATCCAGTAAAAGTTTAGGTCAAAATGATGGCTTATAGATGAAAAGGAAAACAATGCTAGTGATACCAGGAAAGAAGTCATTTATAAGGACTTGGGAGTACCAGTCAATTTACCAAGTTTTTCCAGGAAAATAAAAATAGCAAAGTTCACTGTAAATATTTTGAGGATAAAACATAAGGAAAGTTCAGATTTAATGAAAACGTTCTTCTCAAAATTAATATACCTGCTTGTTAATTTTTAAAAATCTGGAACTAATGAAGGAAAAACTTAAACATTATCAAAATGCAGATAAGCATACAAATTGTTTTCGTGCATGCACACAACAGTGTTTTTGAGCTCTCTTTTGTCCAGAGATATTCTACAATAAATGAAAAGAACATAGAAAAAGTAAATGTCCTGACAGTACAAAATTTAGTAATAGTAGTTCTAGTGTTTACTTTTTAAAAACTTTCTTGGTCACTTTTGACATTATTTAGGATTTTATTTCTCAGTTTTTCAATTTAATAAGTTTTTTAGTGCCACTAAATATGCGTATTCAATTCTTGTTACTAGGGTAGCTAAGCTCTATAAAGTTTTCAAAACATTGATTTAGAGAATATTGAATCCCTGCTCTTAGAGGAAGTACAGGGTAGGGTTCCTGGGCACCTGTGTTCACAACATTTTTGTCAACTAATTAATATAAAACCTTGTTTAATGTGTGCATTTTATATGTGAACTGATGAGTAAATGAAGTTTAGAGACTAGATCACATGAAAGGATTGGAAATGAAGTATTAAATGTTGGTGAAGTAATACCAGAAGTTCAGAGAAATATTAATAATAAAATATACTTCACAGACATGAACTCTTTACACAGATTCAAAAGACAGTACAAATCAGTCAATAGCAACTGGGAGAAGTTAAAGTAAAAATAAAGATGACAGACTTCCACTGGGAAGATAAATTCAGCTTAAAATTATGTAGAAATGTATATATGTTGAAATTGAGAAACTATATGTTGAAATTGAGAAACGTTCACTGAGAGTTGAAGACAGAAGTATGACAAATAGATGAAACAACGAGCAGGTACAGACTAAAATACATTAATGGAACTTTTTTTTTCCTTTTCAAACTTATCTGGAAAAAGAAAAAAATCAATTCACTGAAAATGAGGGCACAATGTCAGAAAGGGAGGGGGGGAAATTTCAAACTGAACCACATTTGTGAATACAGTAAACATTAGATTTGATACCCTTACCTCATCAGGGGCAAAAGGTCCTAAAATAGTAAAAGAATCCATGAGAGGATTTAGAATAGAGGTTTCTCTGGAATAAACAATGTTATTCATTGATCTTTCCCTGCACCTTCTACGCTTTTCAAAATAAAATACAAACACACACATATACGAGATGAGTGCTTTAAAACAGATGAAGAGGCGTACAGTACGCAAAGGCCTCTATCTGTCACCATTTGAATGTGCAGCAATTGTCCTTTGATACCCACTGCATATATTAAAGAGAAATATTCAAAAATGTTACCCTCTCTTAATACAAAAGATACTTGAAAAATGACATTAGATAAGGAATATATTAAAATTTTCATGATCAACGTTGTATAAGAAATATTTTGAAAAATTCAAGAATTATAAAGGAAAAACTTCTGTGATATTTACATTGTAGTTCAGAATTGAGACATTATCAATAAAATTTTCCTAAAAAACAAACTTCATGAACAAACTTTTAAAATAAATTCTATTTTCATATTATAATTTGTGAATAAAACACAAAACAATAAAGCATAATTACTACTATTAAAAAGTAGAGGCTGGGCACGGTGGTTCACAGTTGTAGTTTCAGCACTTTGGGAGACCAAAGTATGAGAATTGCTTGAAGTCAAGAGTTAGAGACCAAACTGGGAAACATAGTTGCAGGAGCTATAGTGATCTGTGATTGTGCCACTGTCAACTTGGATGATAAAAGTTGTATGATGTACCAAAAAACAAACGAAAAACAAAAACAAAAATAAAACCTAGAAAACAAAACAAACAACAAAGCAAAAACAAAAACAGAATATTAAAAAAAATTATATAAACTTTTCATTTACCTGGGAATGCTTGCCTAATATATTCAAAGACAATGACAGTGAATCCCAGCTCACAACTGGCCAGGGAAAGAGCAGAAAGTACACTGAGTTTAAAGGACAAAGAAAGGAGGAGGAACTCATATCAGCAAGTTTGAAGTCTTTTCTCCTCTTTCAAAGTTTGCATAGTCATAAGCACAGACACTAGAGTATGCAAATTAAAGGAAGCTTCTAAGGAAATATATATTAAAGGAAAACTATATGCTTATTCACTTAATTGCATTTATCTCTCCAATTTCAAAATGAAACTATCATAAACAGCTGAAAATAGAAACCAATGTTTATAAGAATTCAAGGATATGAAATTCAAAATCAGATGCAATTGAAATAAATGAAAAAATTGTGGAAACAGGAAAGAAGAAATCTTAGTATGGGTAAAGTCAACAATTCAAAAAAAAAAGGAAATGGAGTAAAAGAATAGACATGCAGAAAGGAGTGTAAACATATATGACACATACATTAAAAGTCAGGAAATGTTAAAGACACCAAAACAACAAACAAAACAGTCATTAAAAAATGTCATGATCTGAGCCCGCGGGTTCGAGACCCACCTGGGCAGCGAGACCTCATCTCTACAATAAACCAAAAAATCAGCGGGGCGTGGTAGCGCATGCCTGTAATTCTGGCTACTTGGAAGACTGAGGCGGAAGGATCGCCGGAGCCCAGCAGTTCGAGGCTGCGGTGGCCCGGAACGGGTGTCTGGGTGACAGAATGAGACTCCAACTCAAAAAAACAAAAAAAACGAAAACAGTCATGGTAGAAAATGATTCAGAGAAAATGTATCTGTTTTTTCTGAAGTTCAACTCAAAACAAATTTAAAAGATCATGTAAACATCATGATAAGATACACGAATAAAATTCAAATTTATCAAAAAACATAAAACAACCAGTATTCAAATATATACATATGTATTGTATATGTGTATATGTGTATACATATATACATATATACTGTGATTGTGTTACTGCACTCAGCCTGGATGATAAAGTTATATCATATCCCAAAAAACAAATCCCGAGAAACAAAACAAACAAAAATCAGCAAACCCAGAATATATATAAAAAAATTATATAGACTCTTCACATACCTGGGTATACTTGTCTAATATATTCAAGGACAATGGCAGAGTGAATCTCAACTCACAACTGAACAGTGAAAGAGCATAATGTACACTGAGTTTAAAGGAACTCATATCAGATATATATATATCAAACACAAAGAGTGGTGGAAGCTCACTTTTGTTTTCATTAATATTCTACATAAAGTAGAAGTGAAAAAATAAGTAAATATACAGAATTTGGGCAAGAACAAAAGAAAACCATAGGCAAATTTACAACACTCTTGGAATTGCGAAGTACAGCTTTACAGTCCCCTCAGTTCCCAGAAGAATGTAAACTGGAGGACTTGAAGAAGCTAGAACCAATCCTAAAGAGTATTCTTACATATAATAAACAATTCCTTTTGAGGTTCAGCCAGTCCCAATAAGAAGAATTTTAGCACCTGGTAAAGAAGAGAATTTGGAATTTGAAGAAGATGAAGACGAAGGTGGTGCTGGAGCAGGATCTGCGGATTCTTTTTCTGCTAGAGTACCTGGTAGTTTATTACTAAGATTGCCATCAGAACCAACAATGACGTTATTCTCTATCAGAATTGCGAAAATTGTTTTGAATGATACTGGGCAGTGCATCAATCCCTATACTACAGTTAGTGTAAAGGATCTGAACGGCATAGAATTAACTTTTGTGCAAAATACTTCTGTGCCATCAAGAAAAGTAGATACATACGTTCATTTTAATGTGGACGTTGAATTCTAGAAGTATGTGGAAAAATTAACCATAGGTGTAGCTATCTTCTTTGGATTCAAACACTAGAAGTCTACAAAAAGGTTTACCAGCACTAAGTATTCTGCTTTCATGGAGATGGTTGAGATTAAACCTGGGTCAATACGATACAAGAAATTATACTAAACAAACCTATACAAGAAACCCACTGACTTTAAAAAAATGAAATTGTAATTATTGACCAAGAAACCACTTTATCTTCATCTGCATCAAACATTGCACAAGGAATGATTCTGACATGATTAACCTGGAACTTCTGTGAGTTTTACCACTTGGTAGAACCCATCACAGCTCTGTGTAGCATATTCACCCTTCAGTAGGCAGGAAGCGAGCTGTGCCTATACCAGTAAGTCAGAGTCCACTGCAAACCTATATGACAGAATTCAAAGTTCAGCACATCACTGATGTATAAGACTCCTTTGAATACAGGTTTACTGTAGATTTCAGAATATGTTTTTACTTTTCTATTAATTATGCAATCGATACCTTGTTTTCTAATTAGCCACTACTCCCATCCTGCTTCCTGGAACAATACGGTTGTGGGTAGGATGTGCTCATCTTCAAACTTAATACAGCAGTAAGAATGTGATAGAGTTTATACATTTGTTCAATTTGCTCTAATATGTTCTTTTGGTTTGATTTAGCTTTGGGTTGATGTGGATAGGATAGTATTCAACGACGAGAGGAATTGAACCAATTATGTTTGTCTGGATATTTTTAGGTTACTCCTCTGAAGTGGCGTCAGTTCACTCTGATTTGGTAGTTTTCCTGCTTACAGAGTGTGTCTTGGCCAGATCAACACCCTTTTTGGCAGTGTTCCCCAGGATGTAGCTATGATTTTTTTTCCAGATGACCAGATTGTTCTTCTGAAAGTGAACTTATTTTTCGTCAAGTTGATTAGCTGTTCTTCTACGTCACATTTTTACTCCTTCTGATAATGATTCTAGGGTTAACACTGGAACCATCTCAAAATAATTGCAAAATTTTAAATGGGTCTACAATGTCTTCTAAATCATGTAATCTAAAAATCATTTAGTCAGAAGCTAACAAGATACTTCAGGCATAACTGCTGTTTTTCTGACAACTAGTTGTGAAACCTTAAAATATGCATACTTCTTCTTATAGTGATAAGTATGCAAAATTTGGAAAGATATTCTTTTTTTATATAGGTAGATAGGATTGCCACTTATTTTTTATTTAGATATATTGACATTCATCTAGAAAAGATATGCAGATCATTAGTTTATGATAATTTGAAAATTCACATTACTTTTGACTTAATGAAGCATAAATAAAGCTTTCATAATACACATGAAGTGGATATGTGATACACAGAACATTAAGATTTGCAGTGGACTTTCTGTGGGCTAGATTATGTAGAACCCACATAATTTAATATTCACTGTTTTAAATGAGCAATGCATGAGGGGAATGCAGTGTCAATACCTGGTGTATTTTTAAACTAGTGTAATAACCCTAGTCATACCATTCAGTATGCTTGCTTTTTAAATAAGTAACTACAATTAAGTTGTTTTAGCCCTTGCACTTTAAGAGATCTAGTCTTTACTTTTAGTTTTTAGTTTTCTATTAGGTCAATTCTGTTTACCAGATGGATATATATATATATATATATATATATATATATATATATATATATTTTTTTTTTTTTTTTTTTTTTTTTTGAGTTGTAGTCTCACGCTGTTGCCCACACTGGAGTGCAGTGGCCGCTCCCGGCCACCGCAGCCTCAACCTGCTGGGCTCTGGCGATCCTTCTGCCTCAGCCTTCCAAGTAGCCGGAATTACAGGCATGTGCTACCATGCCCGGCTGATTTTTGATTTATTGTAGAGATGGTGTCTCGAACCCGTGGGCTCAGAGGCTCGGTTAGCGCGCGGTACTTATACCAGATGGATATTAATAAAAAACTATATAAGCCTGAAATAATTCTCAATGAAACTTAGCCTTGTCTCATCTTTATTGGATTAATTTCAAATTCTAAAACGATTCAGTCCACAATAGCTCTAGGAGATGAAGAATTTGTCTTAATAAATTACGTTGTTGTTCACTCAACTCTTAAGACTATGAGTTGTCAAATCCCCAGATGGTAGACTCCTCAAGGGAAAAGAACTGTGTTTTCTTTGTGTCATGTACCTTTTCTAAGGTGCTTGCTGGCACTCTGTATCTTGTGGATTACTCAGTACTTTTAGTTTGATGTTGCTTATGAGACCTAAAAAATAATCCCTTAAAAATATCTATCAAAATGTAACAAAACTGAAAATATATATATATACAGAATCTTAAAACATTCTAGGAATATTAGATTTTAGGGTTACTTTTCAAATGTTCTTGGTTCCTTTATTTATTATCTAGGCTTTTATTTTTTGAGCATTGGCTTTAATAATTTCTTTGACATTTGCTAAATATGTAAAGTTTTTCCCTTTACTGTAGAATCTATATTGTATAAAGTCACTACAAGCACTGGATCAGAGAACACTAAACCACAGCTCCTGGAGGAATTGAAGGTTCTGTTCCTGTGAGTTTCAGGTCACAAAATTTTTGTCAGTGGATCAATATGTGTTTTTCTTTTATGTATTTCTACGGCAAGCATCTGGAAGAGACAAGACAAGAGGTTGATAGAAAGGAGGCACATGAAATGTTTTAAAATGTGCAAGATGCAAGAGATAAGTAAAGAGAAATGAAGTCGACTCAAAATAAGATAATTTTATAAGTCAGTAAATGGGGAGGGACAATAAATATTTGAAAGGGAGGATATTCAAAGAGGATGGAATGCATGTGAAGAGGCAAGAAAATGTCAAAGGAAGAGACATGAATAAGGGTTGTTAAAGAATGCTTGTTGAGATTTTTTTTCCTGAAGTTGTTTTGAATGATAAATGGTAAAGATCAATGTAACTGTCAATGAAAGCACATGAAGAAAAACTTATATTTGTTAAATATGAGAATGCAAAGTTTAAACTAATAGCAAGCTGATCACACACATACACAAATAGCAGGAATATGCATTTGCCTTAAATAATGTTCTCCAGAAAATGAAAAGAGAGATAGAAAACAAAAATTTTACCAAGTTGAAAGAATAAATGAGGCATATTAGCTGTGGTAATCATCTTGCATTAATACATTTTAAAATTTTCTGCTTTTCTACCTTCTATAGGTTTAATTACTTGACTTAGTATACTTAAGTGTTTTCTTTGACCCCCAGTAAGTCCATAGAAATGTGTAAATGTAAATAAATGACAAAATATATTCTTACCTGTTACCTGTATATTTACATATGCATATATTATACAAATATATAATACTTGTAAATATATAGCATAATTTTCAAAAATATTGTATAAACACAACTATTTTGAAATTACAATTTTAAAAAGTTCTCACACTTTATGGGTATATCTGGCTCAACATGATGTCTCCCTGAAAAAGTGCCATAAGTATAAATATTACTCATTTGACAACTCCTAGTAAACTATTTTGGCATGCATTATAAAAATTGAGAAAGGGTACAACTTCATATAAATAGTTATACCAGTCTAATGATTTTGATTTTTACTTTGAAATGTATCTCCAGAGGTTCCAATTGAATTGTTAATTAATTCACCACAAAAAATATTTGTTATAAGGGATTAATATGTAATTTGGGGCATATGACTGGGAAGAAATTCAGAAACATTGCATGATAGTGTCATAATTAAACACTCTCATCTCATCCTCATTTTTATATCAACTTTATTTTATTATTTATTTTAAAGATGTGGGGTGCAGCCGGGCTCGGTGGCTCAGCCTGTAATCCCGCGCCTTTGGGAGGCTGAGGTGAGTGGAATGCCTGC
>NW_007249255.1:94641-167304 GCF_000164805.1 Carlito syrichta | reverse complement strand
AGGTCGCCGGAGCCCAGCAGGTCGAGGCTGCGGTGGCCGGAAGCGGCCACTGCACTCCAGTCTGTGTGACAGAGTGAGACTTCCACTCAAAAAAAATAAATAAATAAAAAAAAAAAAAAAAAAAAAAAAAAGATGTGGGGTGCTATTCAGGGTCGGGGAGATAAGTGATCACTGTACAGGTAAAGTTGGAACTCCCTTTGACTCCCACTATGCCTGGTTTGAAGTTATGTGCCCCCTCTCATCCTCTGGCAGTGTCTCACTACTTTTGATCCTTTCCTTACTCAGGAGACTGAGATAAAAGAATTACCTGAACCCAGAAGGTCTAGGCTGTGGTGAGCCCTGGTTGTACCACTGCACTCTAGCCTGGGCAGTAGAGGGAGGCCAGGACTCAAAACAACAACAATGGCAACAACAACAACAACAACAACAATAACAACAACACTCATCTTTCCAAAACTCTATCTGTAGCAGTAGTCATGTGAAGTCTCAGCATACATTGAAGATATATATTGCTAAGCAATACCATTGATGTAAAAAAAAAAATATAATCAAACATAATTAGAAATGTAAGAAATGAAGCTTTTAGTGATTGTATTAAGTGTGCTATGAATAAGATGCTTTAATATTGTCTCTGAAAACTAATAAACTTCTCATGTTCTTATAACAATTAAAATGGAATGGTGTAGACAACGACTATTCCTTTAGACATAAGTTGATAAATGTTGAGGATGGCTTATGAGTGAGAACATGTGGCGCTCAGTTCCTCATTTTTGTGATAGATGACTAAGTGTTAGACACACTAAGTCCATCTAAGTTGCTGCGAAGCTCATAATTTTGTTCTTTATGACTGTGTAATATTCCACCATGTAAATGTACCACATTTTTTTCATCCAGTCCACTTTCAATGAGCAACATGGTTGGTTCTATGTTTTTACTATTGTGAATAATGCTGCAATAAACATGCATCTGCAGGTATCTTTTGGGTAGAATGATTTGAGTTCCTCTGGTTATATTCCCAGAAGGAGGATTACTGGGTCACATGGAAGGTTAATTTTTAGATCTTTTAGGAGTTCCCACACTGTTTTCTACAAAGTTTGAGCTAGCTAATATTTCCACCAGCAGCGTAAAAGTGTTCCCTTTTCCCCACATCCTCTCCAGCATCTGTTGTTTTTGAGTTATTGATAATGACCATTCTGACTAGAATAAGGTGATATCTCATTGTGGTTTTGATTTGCACTTCTTTGATGATTAGTAAGTCTGTGCATTTTCTCATGTATCTGCTGAATGCTCATATGTCTTCTTTTGAGATGTGTCTATTCAAATCTTTTGCCCACTTTTTTTCCCTTTTAGCATGTTTGAGTTCCTTGTAGATCCTGGATGTTAGGTCTCTGTTATATAAACAGTTAGCAAATATTTTTCTTATTCTGTGGGCTCTCTCCCCTCTCTCAATGCTTTCTTTGCTTTGCAGAAGTTTTCAGTTTGATGAGGTCCCACTTGTCTATCTTGACTCTTGTTGCATGGGCTTCTGGGTTTTGACCAGGAATTGTTTGCTTATTCCAGTTTTTGTGTCTCCTGAATTTTCTAAGTTTCTCATAGATTGAGAATTTGTATTTAGGTCTTTGATTCATTTAGAGTTAATATTTGTGTATGGTGATAAGTAGGGGTCTGGTTTCAGTCTTTTGCTTGTGGTCAGCCATTTCCCCCAGCACCGTTTGCTAAAGAGGATCTCCTCTCCTCAGTGGTTGTTGGGGAAGGCTTTGTTGAAGATGAGTTGTTTGAGAAATTGAGGTTTTGCTTCCAGAATCTCTATCTTGTTTCATTGGTCTATATGCCTGTTTTTGTACCAATACCAGGCTATTTTGATTACTGTAGCCTTATAGTAAAGTTTGAAGTCTGGAAGTGTGATACCTCCTGCTTTGTTTCTTTTGCTAAGGATTGTTTTGGTTATTTGTGGTCATTTATGTTTCCAGATGACTTTCTGTATTGTCATTTCCAGGTTGTGAAGAATGATATTGGTAATTAATGAATATTGCATTGAATCTGTATATTGCCTTGGGTAGGTTGGACATCTTAATGATGTTGATTCTTCCAGACCATGGGCATAAAATACATTTCTATTTGTTTATGTCTTCTTTGATTTCTTTGAGCAGTGTTTTGTGGTTTTTATTATAAAGACCTTTCATTTATCTGGTATTTCATTTTTGGTGTCTATTGTGAATGGAATTGTGATTTTTATTTGATTCTTTGCCTGTTTGTTGCTGTTGTATAAGAGTGTGACTGTCTTTTGCACGTTTATTTTGTACTATGAAGCTGGAAAAATACTTTATTAGTGCAAGGAGGTTTTTGACAGATTCTCTTGGGTTTTTAAGGTAAAGGATCATATCATCCACAAAGAAGGATAACTTAACTTCCTCTTTTCGTATTTGGATATGCCTGATTTTCTTCTCTTGTGTGATTGCTTTAGTTAGGACTTCCAACACTGTGTTGAACAGGAAGGATCAGAATGAGCAACGTTGTCTTGTTCTGGTTTTCGGGGGCAGGGGAAGTGCTTCCAATTTCTGTCCATTCCACAATATATTGGCTGTGGGTTTATCGTTAGTTGGTTCTTCCTATTTTGAGATATGTTCCCTCTATACCTAGGTGTTCAAGCATTTTTATCCAGATGGCATACTGGATTTTGTTGAATGTGTTTT
This sequence comes from Carlito syrichta, assembly GCF_000164805.1. Taxonomy (NCBI): domain Eukaryota; kingdom Metazoa; phylum Chordata; class Mammalia; order Primates; family Tarsiidae; genus Carlito; species Carlito syrichta. The sequence continues at coordinate 164,611 of NW_007249255.1, read as the reverse complement.
TAGTGTCCAATGATATATTCATGTGGTTTTTGTTGTTACATCTGTTAATTTACTGAATTACACTTATGGACTTGTGAATGTTGAACCAGTCCTGCATCTCAGTCATGAAACCTACTTGGTCATGGTGGATGATTTTTGAGATATGTTGTTGGATCTGATTTGCTAGAATTTTTTTGAGAATTTTACACCTATGTTCATCAGGGAAATTTGCCTGTAGTTCTCTTTCCTTTTTGGATACTTACCTGATTTGGGTATCAGTGTGATGTTAGCCTAGTAAAATGATCTGGGGAGAGTTCCATCTTCCTCAATTGCCCGGAATACTTTCAATAGGATTGGTATCAGCTCCTCCTTGTATGTTTTGTACAATTCCATTGGAAAGCCATCTAGTCCAGGGCTTTTATTTGTAGGGGTAGTTTTCTTACGATGAAGTCAATTTTCTGGGTTGTTATTGGTCTATGTAAGATCTCAATTTCTTCTTGTTTCAACTTTGGGCAGTTGTGGTGGTGCAAGAAAGTCCTTCATTTCATTTAAGTTTTCGAGCTCATTTTCATACAGGTATGCATAGTAATCTCTGATCATCTTTGGGGTCAGTTGTGACTTGACATTTTTTTTTTCTGATTGTGATTATTTGGACTTTTACTCTCTTTTTCTTGGTCAGTCTAACCAGGGGTCAACCAATCCTTTTTATTCTTTTAAGAACCAGCTTTTTGTTTTGTTGATATTTTTCAAGGATATTTTTCTCTTCTATGACCTGTATTTGGACATTTACTTTGATAATCTGGATTCCTCTGCTGAAATTAGGGCTTTGGTGGTCTTGCCTTTCCAGCTCCCTTAGTTGATTTGGTAGACTGTTAACTTGTGATCTTTCTAATATCCTGATGTATGTTTGTAAAGATATACTTTCCCTTGTTAGTTCTACTTTCATGGCATCCCAGAGGTATAGATTAGAGATGTCTTTATTTGATTTTGTTTCCAATCATTTTTAAAATTCTGTTTTGATTTCTGTGTTGACCCTGGAGTCATTCACCATCATGCTGTTTAGTGTCCATGTCTCTGTAGGTTTCAGGGGAATTATGTTGGTGCTGATATTTGTTTATATTCCATCGTGGTCTGAGAAGGTACATAGCAATATTTTGATCTTATGAAATTTGTTTATGCTTGATTTATGACCATGAATGTGATTGATCTTGGAGCACATTCCATGTGGTGTTGAGTAGAATGTATATTGCGTGGTTGTTGCATTTAGTAATCTATAGGATCTTATTAAGTCCATTTAATCAAGAGTCAAGTTGAGGTTCTGGGCCTTCTTACTAATTTTTTTCTTCAGTGATCTATCTATGTTGTCAGTGGGGTACTTCAATTCCCAGCTATGATAGTGTTAGGGTTGATTTTTTTTTTTTTAGTTTACTTAGTAGCTGCTTTATAAAAGCTAGTGTTCCTGTTGGGTGCATATATGCTTACGATGGCAATTTCTTGTTGATGGATTGAAACTTTTATCATTATGTAGTGTCCCTCTATATCTTTTTTGATTTTTGACAGCTTAAAGGTTGTTTTGTCTGATAATGAAGTTCACAACTTCTGGGGTTTTTTTGTTTTCTATTCATTTGAAAGTTTATTTTCTATCCTCTAACTTAGAGTGATGGGTATCCTTTATAGTAAGATGTATTTCCTGGAGGCAGCATATTTTTATCCAGTTTGCCATTCTATGTCTTTCCAGTGGTACATTCAGTCTATTTACGTTCAAGTTGATTATTGAAATGAGAGACTTTGTCCCTGTCATAAGGATTTTATAAGGTGGTTTTGTTTTCTTTGAACCTTTGTGTTAGCATATGTATGTGCTTTTATTTTTGCAGGTGTGCTATGTGCTTTGTTCCTTCTGTGTTTGTGATCTTGTGAGGTGTATGGTCTTTCATTTGTTTCTTTTTTCTTTTGTGCATAGCACATTTTTTTTTTTTGAGTTGGAGTCTCACTCTGTCGCCCAGACTGGAGTGCAGTGGCCACTCCCAGCCACCGCAACCTCGACCTGCTGGGCTCTGGCGATCCTTCTGCCTCGGCCTTCCAAGTAGCTGGAACTACAGGTGCACGCTACCACACCTGGCTAATTTTTGATTTATTGTAGAGATGAGGTCTCACCAAGTTGTCCAGGTGGGTCTCGAACCCGCAGGCTCAGGCAATCCACTCACCTCAGCCTCCCAAAGTGTGGGATTACAGGCTGAGTCACCGAGCCTGGCTCATAGCACATTTTTTAAGCAATGCCTGCAGAGCTGGTCTGGAAGCAGCACATTCTCTTAGGGACTGAATATCTGAGAAGGATTTTAATTATTCATTGCTGATGAAGCTTAGCTTGGATGGGCAGGAATTTCTTGGCTGAAACTGTCTATCTTTGAGAACATCAAAGATTGGAGTCCAATCCCTTCTGACCTGCAGTATTCTCACAGATAAGAATAGAGCCATTCTGATTAGTCTTCTCTGGTAGGCAGTGTGACCATTTTCCCTTGCTCTCTTTAGGATTTTTCCTTTTATACTTACTTTGTGTAAGTAAATTACTGTGTCTCAGTTTTCATTTTCTCATTTGATGCCTTGTGGGGTTACAAATTAAATATTAATAAAGATATAAGGAGGTGTGAACTGCATATGTCTATATAAGGAGATAGGAACTGCAATGCAATAAAAATTGAAGATTTAACATCATACTTTTAGTAATGAACAGATCATCCAAAGGAAATCAGCAAATAAACATCTGAGTTAGACTACACTCTAGACCAAACTAATGGACCCAACTGGTATTTACAGAAAGTCTCACTCAACTGCTGCAGAGCACACAATGTTCTTATCACTCCATGAAACATTCTCCAGGATAAAGCATATGCAAGGCTACAATATGTCAACAAATATAGAAATTATATCTACTATCTTTTTTGATGACAATGAAATTAAATTAAAAGCAATAATGAGACAAACTTCAAAAAAATCTACATATACATGGAAAGTATACACATACTTCTGAACAAGCACAATATACCGAAATCAATGGATATAGTAAAAGCAGTGCCAACAAAGAATTATATAACATCAAATGCCTACATTAAAAAAAAGTAACTTTAAACAACCTTACCCCAAAGAACTAAAGAAGCAAGAACAAATCAAAATTAGCAAAAAATAATAAAACAATAAAGACTAGTGAAGAAGTAAATAAAATTGAGAGTAAAAATAATAAGTATCAATATAAAAAAATTTGTGTTTTGAAAAGGTAAACATAACTAACAAGGCTTTATTTAGCTAGACTAAGAAAAAAGAGAGACAACCTAAATTTAAAAATTAGAAGCAAAAATGTAAACATTACAACTGATACCACAGAAATACAAAGGATTATAAGAGATTATTGTGTACAAGTATGCACCAATAGATTGGAAATCCTAGAAGAAATGGTTGAATACTGGACACAGACCAACTGCCAACTTGGGACCATGAAGAAATAGAAACACCAAAGAGAGGAATAATGAGTGGACAATATCAAAAGTAGTAATACAAAGTCTTCAATTAAAGAAAAACCCAGAGCCAATGCTTCACTGATGAATTTTACAAAGTGTTTAAAGTAATAATATCAATTTTACTGAAACCATTTCCAAATATTGAAAAGGGGAAAATACTTATTAAAACAACATTACCCCCATATCAAAAACAGACAGGGACACAACAAAAAAGGAATCTATAGAGGAAAATTTCTTAACAAAATACTAGCAAACTGAATTTATCAATAAATTACAAAGATTAATCACCATGGTTAAGTGAAATTAATCCTTAAGAGACAATGATGGTTAAATATACATAAATTAATAATCATAATGCTTTATATTCAGTCCTTGATTATTTCAATAGATACTGAAAAAACATTTAATAAAATGCAAAAGTTCTACATAATAAAAACTTTCAACAAACTTGTGTATACAAAAAAATGTACCTCAAACCAGTAAGGGCCATATCTGACAAACCAAAAGCTAAATCATATTGAGTGGGGGAAAATTGAAAGCCTTTCCTCTAAGAACTGCAAAAACAGAAGGATGCCCACATTCACCACTGTTATACAATTTAGTACCTAAAAGTCCTAGCCACATATAGCAAAAGAAAGAAATATAGGGCACTCAAGCTAAAAGGAAAATGTAAAATTACCTTAATTGACAGAATATATGATCTTATATTTTTAAAATTCTAAATACTCCACTAAAATCAATTAGAGCTAATCAATGAATTCAGTTAGGTTGCAGGATACAAATTCAGCACACAAAAATTAGTAGAACTTAAATACACCAACAACAAACAATCTAAAAAAGAAATCAAAAAAATAATCTTAGTCCTAAAAGTGTCAAAAAATGCTGTAACATATTTATAAATAAATTAACCAAAGAAGTGAAGTGAATGACTTCTCAAGCAAACAGACAAACAAACAAAAAACATGAAACACTGATGAAAAACCTGCATGGGTGACTAACTATTGCAAAATACTGAAAAGGAGGGAATACTTAAAAAAAACTCATTCTATGAAGCTAGTATTACCCTCATACCAAAGCCAGACAAGCACACGACAGCAGAAAAAGAGAACTATAGATCAGTATTCTTGATATTCATACATGCCAGAATCCTTGACAAAATACAAGCAAACTGATTTTAACAACACATTAAAGATATCATTCACCAATAATGAGTGGGATTCATCCCAGCGTGCAATGGTGGTTCAACATACATAAATCAATATTTGTGATACTTCATTATAACAGGACTTGATTATTTCAATAGATGCTAAGAAAACATTCAATATCATTTCATAGGCCTTCCGATAAAAACTCTGTACAAACTGTGTATACCAAAAAAAAAAAAAAAAAAAAACACTTCTGAAAAATAAAGATGTTATTTGACAAACCCAAGTTGACATAATAATGAATGGGGAGATATTAAAAACTTTTCCTATAGGATCTAGAACAAAAAAAAGTATCTACATTTACCACTATAACTAAACATGGTACTGAAAGTCTTAGTCGGTCCAATGGGCAAGAGGAAGAACTAAAGGACACCCAAGTAGGAGGGGAAAAAGTAAAATTATACTTGCTCATGGAGGACATGACTTTATATTTTCAAAATCCTAAATACTCTACCAAAAAATTTTTGGATCTGATAAACTAATTCAGCGTGGTAGAAGGATAGAAACTCAGCATACACAAATTATTCGCATTTATATACACAACAGCAAACTATCTGAAAACAGAAATCAAGAAGGCAAACTCATCTGCAATCGTGACAAAAAACCATAAAATATTTAGAAATAAATTAAGCAGAGAAGAGAATGACCTCTACAGAGAAACATATAAACCAAGAGTGGAAAAACTGCAGTGGACACAAAAATAGGAAGATATCTCATGCTCATTACTAGAAGAATTGATATTGCTATCATGTGCATATCACCCAAAGCAATCTACATATTCAATGCAATTCCTGTCAAAATACCAATGATGTTCTTCACAGAAAGAGAAGAAACAAACTTAGAATTTGTATGAAACCACCAAAAATCTCAAATAGCCATAGTGATTCCGAAGAAAAACAGAAACAAAGGTGGAGGTATCACACTACCAGATTTTAAAATATACTACAAAGACATAATAACTGAAAAAAATGGCACTGGCATAAAATCAGACACACAGACCAGCTAAATAAAATCGAAAACTTGGAAATAAACCTATATCTTTACATCTAACTCATTTTTGACAATCAATAAGAACATGTCTTGGTGAATATAGAGTCTCTTCAATAAATTATACTGAGACAACTGGATATCCATACACATAAGATTGAAACTAGATCCTATTTCTCACCAAATACAGGGAATGAAAGTTAAGTTCATGAACTCACCCTTAAAACAGTGCTGCATACCCCATTGTGATATCACTATGGTGATGTGCAAAAGACCTGAACAGAAATTTCTCATAAAAAGACACAGATGGCCAACAGATATATGAATGAATGATCAATATTATTAATCACAAGGTAAATGCAAATTAAAATCACATGGAGATATCACATTATATTTGTTACAATGTGTATTATTGGATAAGTGAGAAATCATATACACTGTTGGTTGGTTTATAAATTAGTTCAACCATTATTTTAAACAGTATTGAGGGTCCTCAAAACACTAAAATTAGAAGTGACATGGGATCCAGCAATCCCATTGCCAGATATATATACAAAAGTAAAATAATAGTATATTGAAGAGATATTTGCCTTCCCCTGTTTATTGAAGCACTATTCACAATAGCCAAAATACAGAATCAACTTAAGTGCTCGTAAGTGAATGGAAAATGTGGTGCGTGTGTGTGTGTGTGTGTGTGTGTGTGTGTGTGTGTGTAATGCTGAATAGTATTCAGTCATGAAAAAGAATGTAATTCTGTCATTTGCGACAACATGGGTGGAACTGGAAGACATACTTAAATGAAATTAGTCAGATATGGAAATACAATGATCACAAGCTCACATTACATGTGTGAGCTAAAAAAGTATTGAGCTCATGGAGGCAAAGAATAGAATGATAGTTATCAAAACCTGGGAGTTACAGGTGGTTATGGAGGAATTAAGAGAAGTTGATTAATGGGTTAAAAAAAATACACGTGTATAGAAGGAATAAGTACAGTTAGATGGAACAAATAACCACAACCCAGTGGGTGATTCTAGTTAGCACAAAATTACCGCATAATTCAAAACAGCTAGTAAAGAAGATTTGGAATGTTCCAACCACAAATACATGGTAAATTTTTGAGGTGACAGATATTCCAATTATCCGTATTTGATCATTACACATCGTGTTTGTGTGTGTCAATATATCACGTATACTGCAGAAATATGCACAATTATTAAGTATCTATTTTGGAGAAGGCATTTAAGATTTGCATAACTAAACTTGGTGTAATTTTGGCATTTTACAATGTAAACATGTGCCCTTCAGCTTAATAACTTTCACGTCAACAAATTCTTGTCAAACTTATTTAAAGCTCTGAAAGACAAAGAAGCAAATGTTTTTTGGAAAAGAAAGATACTAGAGTGAAAAGAAACAAATGTGAATGAATGAAGGCAAGAAAACAGTAACAGACTTTTATTATGTGTGAAGACATACAAATTTCAAATGTGAATATTAGACATTAATGAGAATAAAGAGTCAACAGCTGGCATATAGTCAAAAAGAGTCAGGAAGAAAAACAGCAAGAAAAGTAAATAAAGGCCATCTTGTAGGGGAGTGGAGGACATAAAATTATCCTTATTTCACTATAAAAGGCTTGAGGAGTAACAAGTTATAAGAAAACTTACCATGTTTTCCCAGATTTTCTGAAAATAAAATGAAAAGAACAATGTAAACACCACAAGACACAAGTATTATTGGAAGAAAATAATATTCATTGGATAAAACTAATATTTAATCAAATCAGATGCTGGGAAAATTTATGTACAAATGCACACATGCACAAATGGGCCCTGAAAAAAATGACTGAGGGCCTAGAAAAGCACCCAAAGGTGTGAATTCAAGAACTGAGAATAGATTTTAGAACTATCAGGGGTGGTGATTACATTTTAACAATAATCTTGATGTCTTTGATGATATTTAGTCTTTTTTATTATTCAGTATGTTTCTGTAAGTTACTAAGTTCTGTTACTAAACCTGTACTGTTCATTATCTTCATTTTGCATTCATGTTGCATAAAGTAATCAGAAATACTGAATTAGGAAGTACTGACTCACTCCTGTCACAATATTTAACTCGACTCAATACTATATAATATTATTGGATTAGATTTTGTTTTTAACTCATGTTTGAATGAAGCATATTATTTGAAAGAAAGTCACATGTTATATTACTTCAACAACAACAACAACAACAAAGAGTTCTAAATCAAATGGCCTGCACTTTATTAGAGAAAATTTTCACATCAGAAACTTTTAAAGTATCAGGATTACACTTGTATGTTATTTAAAAATTTATTCGAGATAAAGTATCCATGTTCATGGAATACAACTACAAGGCAGATTACATTGGTAACAATGAGCAGAATTTGATATGAAGTAAAGATGCAAACTTTACAGACCATATAAAGATGAAACCAAATAAAAAGGAACAAATAAGTGGGGGGGGGGGGGTGTTGGTATTGACGAATAGTATCGTTGAGCTTTGAAGATAGTGTAACAAAAAACAAATGAAACCATGGCTAGGTTCTGAATGAAATAAATTATTAGGACTTGACATCTTTCTGATTCCATTTATATGAAAAATATTAATAAAAGAAAGAATGGAGCGATTCATTGAACATAAGCCACAATGTCAGAAAGGGAGCACAGAAAATTGTAACCCTTTCATATTTTACTCTGTGACTCAAATTACCTATATTTCTGACTACTGAAGCCATCTTTTTTCTGAAAGTCAACTCATCATCAGAGGCACTGTTGTTTTACATGCCCTGGCACCTTGGTGTGAATAGTATTAAGATTTGCAGTGACACCAGGAGACGAAGTAGAATAGGACTCCCTGCATGATTAACAATCACTCGTCTTTCCTTGAGTTATTTCTTTTCCTTCCTTTCTTCCTTCCTTCCTTCTTTCCTTCCTTCCTTCCTTTCTTCTTTCCTTCCTTCCTTTCTTCCTCTCTCCACATCTCTCCCTCTCCTTCCTTTCTTCTTTCTTTCTTTTTTTTAAAGAATAAAATGCAAACAAGCATGCCTACATGTGACAGAATATTAAAAACTGATGAGGAAAAAGAACATAAATTATTCATTGGGCCTGGCATGGTGACTCACGGCTATAATCTCAGCATTTTGAGAAGTCAAGGCAGGAGGAGGATTGCTTGACTCAAGGAATTCAAGACCAGCCCATGCAACATAGCAAAACCTAATCTGTACAAAAAATAAAAGCAAAATTACCACGGCTTGACAAGGCAAGCCATTAATCCAAGCCGCTCAGGAGACTGAGATAAAAGAATTACCTGAACCCAGAAGGCCTAGGCTGAGGTGAGCCCTGGTTGTACCACTGCACTCTAGCCCGGGCTAGACTCTAGCCCGGGCTAGAGGGAGGCCAGGACTCAAAACAATAACAATGACAACAACAACAACAACAACACTCATCTTTCCAAAACTCTATCTGTAGCAGTAGTCATGTGAGGTCTCGGCAAACATTGAAGACATATATTGCTAAGTAATATCATTGATGTAAAAAAAATAAATAAAACAATTAGAAATGCAAGAAATGAAACTTTTAGTGATTGTATTAAGTGTGCTATGAATAAGATGCTTTAATATTGTCTCTGAAAACTAATAAACTTCTCATGTTCTCATAACAATGAAAATGGAATGGTGTAGACAATGGCTATTACTTTAGACATAAGTTGTTTGGCAAATTTGAAAAGAAATGGATGTTGAAAAGTAAATAATGGCATCACTAAAAATGCAAAAAAAGAAACACCATTTACTCTGGTAGAAAAAAGGCAGGTTAATTATGCAAAGAATTTGTGTATTTGGGAAAACTTGTAAAACATGACCCAGGGAGGTGGGAGAGTGAGCCTCAAGAAGTCTTGAAGGAACAATGATGGAGAAACTGGATGCAGCAAGTTTGGAATATTCCTCATCTCAATATTTGGGGGAATCACAATCACATAGTAAGAACTCTTTGAACTTAGAATACATAACAGACATCCTAACATATTAGATAATTTTGAGAAAATATGTGCAGAATACTAATCATTTGCCCAACTAGAGCAAGTCTCTGGAAGAAGGAACTACTCATGCTCACATGTAGTGAAAGAAATGGATTGAGTACAATGAAATAGGAAAAGATGGAAAGTAGGGAAAGAGAATGCCAACAGTTAATATGGGAAAATTCTCTATTAAAAAATTGAAGAGCAGAGGGTGGACATTCAGAAAAAGGAATAAACAACAAACAACATGTAGATACAAAGGTAGACGAGGCTATTGACACCTGAAAAGTATATATTTAGAGAGCTATGGGATTAAAAGGTTGTCAGAGAGAATTTACCATATATGGCCACCACTTCACCTGAAACAAAGGAGATAATTTATTGTTAATATCGTGCAAACGAATGCAAAGAAAGGTTAAATTTATGGGACAATTTAAAAGTTATACAACCAATTAGAGAGCAGATGAACATACACAGACACACATGCATACTGACCCATGCAAAAAATACACACATGCACAGTGACTGAAAACTGCCTTCTTTGTAAAGAGTAATGTTCAGAAATGAAAAGGGGGAAAAGAAGTCATTTAGTGAACTGAAGAAGTGCTTTAGGAATATTCTTCCTGGTGGTTGTCTCTTGAAAATGTTCTTGAATCATGTTTACATTACATAGATTTTTACTGTTCACTTTGTAAATGAGTTATTGAAATATACAAATCCCCACATTTTGTTATTACTGTAGCTATGTAGTATAAAGTAGTACAATAATTGAATTACAGAATACTCAACCATTCCTTCTAGAGTCAAGGCTCTAAGTGCTTTTATTAATGTTTTTACAACTGAGGCATACATAACGTATTTTATGTCACTTTCCGTTTTGATCATACTTACATGAAACTCATCTAAATTAAATCATATGAAAGGTAGAAAAATGAAATAATAAATAGCAGAGAAGGAGCTTCTAAAACAAATGCCCTGAGCATACCTTGCACAGAACTATTATCAGGCACTTTGAAAATGGCAAATATGCATGTGATTCAAGATGATACAAGATTAATAAAATTTACTTAACATAAAGAATCTGCCTCATTGGTTGATACAAAAGGACTTAGCAAAGATGCAATGATACTATACTTTGAATCGCAGATGAAGATATCTAGATTCAAAAGAAAAGTAAAAAGACAAAATCATGTTAAAATATGTGTAAGTTTGAGCTGAGGAAAGTAAACATTGAGAACTAAAGATAAAGATTCCAGAAGTATATGAAATGATGAGTAGGTCCATAATGAAATACGTTAATGGGACTTGCCTTTTCTCTGTTTACACCATTCATACAATGAAAAGAGGGATAAATCCATTAAAAACGAGAACATAATATCAGAAAGGGATGATTACAAACATTTGAAACACTTCTGTAGTTTTCTTTATGGTTTAAAGTGACTCAAATTTTTGAGAGTTTGAACCACTGGATCAAAGGCTATCTCACCCATGAGAGGTAATATTGTTTTAATTCCATATGCCACTTGGTCTAAAAAGAGCTATGATCATAACCTAAACAATAAAAGAGATAGAATAGGGTTTCCTCCAGTAAAAACAATATCAATCAATGCACTTGGACTGGACTGTAAGCATTCTCAGAATAAAATGCAAACAAACTTACCATTTTCAGAATAAAATGCAAACAAACAACTATACATACAGAAGTACTCAAAAATAGATAAAAAAGCGTGGCAGGATGCGGCAAATGCTCAAATATATTTTTTGTATGATTGAGTGAATAAACACAGAAACATGTAGCTGGTTCAGGATCAGCAGTTGGCCTCATGGCAATCACTAGCCCAGGGCAGGAAAGGAGTTGATAGCAGTTAAAGGCATTCCCTTTTGGAAGGCAAGTTGCAACTTTAAAGACCCACCAGGCGCCCGGGCAAGTTTTGTTTAAGAAAGGCCAAATGGCCCAGAGACTGGCTATTTCATGGAAATAGAAAAGAGTCTTATCTAAGCCCCCCCTTCTGAAGTTGACGGTTTGCAATCCTGCAATTCCTGGAAACCATTTGTTCTTTTAAAAAAATCTGATTTTGCTGAGTACAACCTTGTAAGTTTCCAAAGGAAATATGTAATCACTCAACACGAACCCCCTCCCTTACCTAAATGAGGGTATAAGACCCCACATCTCCTGTTCTGGGGTGTTCGAGCTTGATTTGGATGTATGAAATTCTCGGGCTTGCTGTGCTAGCCAGCGTAATAAAGGGCCACTTCCTATAATAGTCTCGATGTCATGATCTCTCTATTTTTCCTGCTACATTTCTGGTGTGCTGGCTGGGAAATGGAGATTGGAGACGGTGTGTTCCACCTCCTTTGTCATCGAGGTATGACCTCCAGGGCAATGGGAAGGGCAATCTCACCTGGTGCGCAATGGACCTTTTGATCCATAGGAGGGAAGCCCCTCCCGGCACACAGAAGCTCGGACCATGAAAGCACAACAGGAACCCGAGAGGCAAGGAACTGGCACAAGGACAACCACCTGACGGAAAGGACAGAAGGACCACCCAATGGAAAGGGTAGGAATAAAGGCCTTTGCATAGACCTGCCAATGGATGGCAGAAGGGGAGCTTGATCACCTCATGGAGGCCGCTAGTAATCTTCCAGACTGAAGGAAAGGGCTAAAAGGCAGTGGAAGGAAACACTGTCTGAAGATGAACCTGTAGACTCCTAGGATTAGGATGGAGAGTTGACGAATGTGCTGTGTGCTTGTGTGTGAATGAGACAGATGGCGGGAGGGCTCTGCATAGTTAGTCTGCATTGGGGGTGTACCAACCTACCAATTGCTAAGAGGTGTCTTAAGATATCTTCACGAGAAGTATGACTGGAGGGGGACAAAGAGGATGTTTCCCATACCCCTCATTCTCTTATTTGTGTGTGTCTGTCGTTTTGAATCTGCTAAAAAGCTGTTTGAGGAGTTATGCTTTGTTTGATGGAACATGAGGTCTTTAAAAACTTGATTGGCGCATATTTCTTGATGTCATTTTATGTCTCCCTTTATTTATGTGGTGTTTTCTCCCAACCCGTTGGCGCTGTTAAAATTTCTGCCTTCTGTTGTTAAGGTTGTGGAAAATTGCCTGTTGCATATAAGAAGTGTTACCGGTTATCTTAAATTCTTTCCGGGGACCACTCCCCCTCCCTTCCTTAGTCTGTGTTCTCCTTCATAAATTCTGAAGGGGCTCATTCTAATCCACCTGTAAAGAAATGGAGAAATGTCTCTTATATGCTACTTAGCCTTTTGCTAACTCAGTGTAAGTTAATGCTAGCCTTGGAAAAAAAAGAAAATAATTTTGTAATCTTTCTCTGACAACTAAGGGAATGAATAGGCTGTTATCGTTTTCAAATGCTAAAAGCCAGGTTAGCTGAAAGTAAGACCGTTTCTAAAGGTTTAGGCCTTGCCTAAGATCGTAATCAACTGCATGTCCCTGTAAAACCGTTGGGAAGTCTCTTAGAGTTTTGTGATGTATGCTGAGTCCCTACTTTATATTGTAATGCTAAGTAACACTAATGCTTGCGTTTTTTGGCTATGCTCATTTAAATGTCCATGTCTTACGACTAAGTCTGCTGTTTAGTAATTCATGAGGATTTTTGACAATTTTGCCTGTTCATAATTAGGAATATGTAGGAATAGATCATTTTACATCTTCATGGTCTGTTCACTCTAAAAGGTTTTGAACCAGGCCGTTTTTGTAGACATCATTTGAAAGACGTGAAGCAAAAGAAAAAAAAAAAAGAGGGCTTCAAGAAAAGCTGAGAACACTCAGTCTCGGAGAAGCATCAGGGTTCCAGGAATTCCTGGCATTGCTCTTTATGACTTTATTTAGTTATTTGTTTGTTTTTAGAATTCTCCTTTGAGAAATAAATTGCAAGTGTTCAGAGCAAATTCTGGGTTTTCAAGAAACGTGACCAAGAGACTGTGTAGTGGTCTGTGTCCTCGGATATTCCAATAGGACATATTTTGAATGATTGGAGCAAATTAAAATTACGTGGTTTAATAATAATAAGTGCATTATTTTTTTAAAAAGCCAAATTTGAACTCACTACACATTAGCAAATAATAAGATTTGGAAAAGAATAAAACTATCTGGCAATTAAATTCACTTTGTAGACCTAAGGAAAAATAAAATGGTCAAAAGTTTTTATGCAGAGGCATTTTAAAAAATTTATTTCACTACTTTGCAAGCAAGATTATATCCTATAGAATATTAAATGCCAAACTCCAGAGGCTTAACTCAGGACTAGGAATACCAAACTCCCAAGTATAGAAAGCCTCTAAAGTTCTTAGAAACTGAAACATTAAGAAAGAAAAAGGGGAGAAGAACTCCAAAATGAGCACCAGCCAGAGAAAGGGTAAACAAATTGGCAGTTGCCACTAAAGGCAAAAGCTCCAGCCACCCAAAAGAGGCCTGATAAGGATAAACCTGCTAAGTGGATGGTATCAGCTGCCATGAATGTGGTCAATCTGGGCACCTAAAGCACAATTATTCTTAATAGTCTAAGCTCCCAGAACTTTGTCCAATATCTGGACTAAAAAGCTACTGAAAGAGATGGTGCGGCCTCTCCCGAAGGGGGGGAACACCTAGCTCAGTGATAGTTGCTGTTGACTGAAAGGGGAGGGGCATGGCCCAACCCAGCACTCTGTATGCCATCCACCCAGAGAATTCTTGGGTCTATATAAATGTGGCTGGGGTCCAAATTAATTTCTTAATTAATACTGAGGCTAAGTTTTTAGCCCTTGTGCTCATACTGAACTTCTTCCTCCTGAAACCTGCTCTCCAGTGGAATTAAAGGTGTTCCCAAAACTAAATGTTTCACCTAACAGTTACTGAAAGGTAAATTCAAATTATGATGATAAAAGGTTATCTATAAATAAATAAAAAGGAAAGCAAAAAGCAAAGGAAAAATGTAAAAAGGTTGTTGGTATACAAATAAGGTTTTAGCAGGAAAACAAAAAAGAAAAGAATATAAAAATATATATATATATTTTATCTAAGAGAAAATCTTATATGGTACATTTCTGTCCTATAATAAAGTAGATAGTTATGACAATTTTTTTAAACGGGGTAGAGAACAAAAATAAAATGGTGTAAGCACACCAAAAATGGTATAAGGAAAGTTTAAGAAAAATATACATACAAAAGAAATTCTATAAACAATCTAGGCATAATAAAGTCTTTTCTGAATGCAAGTCTCCAAACAATTTTTGGATTTCCCTTCAAATTTTATATAGAATTTATTTAAGTGCCTAGTTCAAATTATAGTCTAAAAGAATCTGTCAGGCTACCATTATAGTCCAGAAATACAAAAGCTGGTACTTGTAATAAAATCACAGAAATTAAAGTTTATCATTTAAGTTATGCTAATAACTACAGGCCTTCTAGCTTTTGTACAAAAGGTAATCAGCTACTGCCTGCAATTGTCAAAATGTGGGCCTGACTTTATTCCTTTTATTAAGCTAGAATTCAGTAATTTCATGCCCACATAATGGTCATGCAAAAATTCCAGCCAGTGCCTGCAAATAATGCACTGCTGCAATAAATCTGGATGCCTCAAGTCAGACAGGGAGAGATTTTCAATCTCTGGCTAGGCAGGACTGCACCCATTATCAGCTCTGAAGAAATTACAGAAGACGGACCATCACCCCTCAGCACCCCAAATGATTATGGGATAAAAAAACTCTAAAGAATAAATAATTAAGGCAGGGTAGCTAGCACAGGCTAGACATAAATAAATCTCCTATAGGTAGGTTTTAAAAGGCATTCAAACGTTTCTACTGCAGGCCAAGTGGCAACCTGTCCCACCCCTTGTCAAATCCAGAGAAAACTCCATCAGATGTAAAACTAGGACAGTACAATCTTTCAGTTTGCAGGTTAACATAATAATCACTAGAAATCCTTTGGAGACATGAGTAAACTAAACATAGGTGTTTAGTATTGCATCACTCAGGATCCAAGTCCCAGAAATGGAATTTGTTAAACCTTTGAAATTGTTTAACAGTAGGCCTCTGAAGGAAAGGGGGGCCACAAACGTAAGTGCTCATAAAATGTGTTGTCTATTTGGGATAAATTTTAATCACAGTTTATGAGCTTATTTTCCTAGATGCTTTTTGGACCAGAAGAAACTCAAACATCCAAGGGGAGTAAGTGCTGCTAAAAATTGAAGAAAGGAAGGACCCAATCAACAACTGTAAGAAAAAAAAAAAAGAGGACCCTAAGGGTGGTCCTGTTCCTATACTAGTCTAGAGAATTTAAATCCTAACTTCTCTATGAAGTCTCAAAGGTGGGTGAACAAAAGCCCCTGCTAGGGGAAAAGGTCCCAAAAACAGGCCTTTAAGTAAAGTAAACAGGCTTCTTGCCTTTTGTAATTCCTTATGGGTGGCCACTCCCTCTCATTAGGGGCATACAGGAAAACTTAAAGGAATTTGGAAGTCTTGCCCTAAAACAACAAATGCAAGCCTTAGGTTCAGTCCTAAATGCCATCCATTGTCAAGTCAAAGAACAATTTCCAATTAGTTTAACTACCGATGCTCATTCTTTTAAGCCAGGTGATATGGTATGGGTAAAAGAGTGGAAGGTACAACCCCTAAAGCCCCTCTGGAGGGGGCTATTCACTGTTCTTTTATCTACCCCAACTGCAGTCAAAGCAGCCAAAGTAGTTCCTGGGATCCATTATAGCAGAATTAAGCCACAGATTCAGCAACACCCCTTAAGTTGACCATTCGGAAAGTCGCGGAGCCCAACGAAGGACGTGGAACTAGTTTATCCAGCCCTGCTCTGGGAACGTGAGGATACTTCAGGCCCTGCTTCACACACTGGAAGCTGATTGATCGATGCATGGCAGAAGATTGAGAATTCGGCTTAAGGACCCAACGGACATTACTGATAAGCCTTTGTTTTGCTTTGTCAACCTTTATACTTGCTAAACCATTTGTAACTTTATTTGTTGTAGAATTAACAATTGTCCCCATTGATCACGTTAGAAAAAGGTTTCACTATCATTTCTGTCCTTTCTTACGATGGGAAGTTTACTTGTGCTTTCATGTATTTCTACCTAATCTGGGTATTTACTGGTTCTCCCCTATACGCAGCATGTAAATGTATAGAAACTATCTGGCCAGACTTAAAGGTTTTCCATCATTATTCATCCCAACCAGCAGTTTGTTATACTGATAAATATATCTGCACCCATTATGGCCAGCTATACTTTGCTGGATTATCAAAACAAAGCTACCAGTACACTAAAGCTGGTGTCATAGCTTGTAACATCCCCAGAAGCACAAATGGGTTTGTTGGAATTTTGCTCCCTCACCCAAAGCTGAAAAGCTGATTAAAGAAACTGTGCAATTAGTAGTTCCTCCTCCGACTGCCCAACAGTCAAAACTAACCCCCTTCCCTCAATCGTGGGAAGTAGGGCAGAATCTGTTTACAAATTTGGCTGAAAATATAGCTCGGACACTTGGTGTCACCAATTGTTCAGTATGTGGAGGGGCACTAATGACTAAAGAGTGGCCTTGTAAGGAAACTAATCTGAATGCTTACCAACTCCTCCAATGGAAGCATTCTTTGACTGTTAGAACAGATAATGTACCCCAGAAGTGGATCCTCTCCTCAAAAGTAACTGGAGCTGTTTAAACAGAGCAGGTTCTGCTTATACTCAATGGGTAGGAGAGACTACTTGCAAAAGAATATTATACTGGAATTCAACCCACCAGACCTGGTGGCCAACAAAGCCTGTTTGGTATTGGGCATCTGCTTATGCAACTAAATCTTCTCAATGTACTAAAGGGCTATTTTGGATATGTGAAAAGGTTGCATATGCCCAGCTTCCAGCATTATGAAAAGGCACATGGAACATAGGAATCATCCAGCCAGGATTTTTCCTTCTGCCTAACCCAAGGGGGGATGAACAAGTCATTCCTCTTTATGAAAGCCTCAAAACCCAAGGTGCTCGATCCCTCAATCAAGTTCCTAATATAGGAGGGACCCAGGTTTGGAAAAATGATGAATGGTCACCCCAGAGAATTATAAATACTTATGGCCCAGTCACATAGGCCCAAGATGGGAGTCGGAAGTGCTGCTCGCCTGTATATATATGCTGAATCGCATTATCAGGTTACAGACTGTCTTAGAAATTATAACTAATCAAACAGCCACGGCTTTTGAGCTTGTTGCTCAGCAGCAGCCCAAATGCGTGCAGCTATTTATCAAAACCGTTTAGCTTTGGACTACCTCCTGGCGGAAGAAGGAGGAGTATGTGGTAAACTTAATAGCTCCGATTGTTGTTTGCAAATAGATAATAATGGTAAAGTTATAACTAATATAGCCACCAATGTTAAAAAAACTTGCCCATAGCCGGGCTCGGTGGCTCAGCCTGTAATCCCGTACGTTTGGGAGGCTGAGGTGAATGGATTGCCTGAGCTCACAGGTTCGAGACCCACATGGACAACTTGGCGAGACCTCATCTCTACAATAAATCAAAAAATTAGTTGGGCGTGGTAGCGCGAGCCTGTAGTTCCAGCTACTCAGAAGGCTGAGGCAGAAGGATCGCTGTAGCCCAGCAGGTTGAGGCTGCAGTGGCCAGGAGTGGCCACTGCACTCCAGTCTGGGCGACAGAGTGAGACTCCAACTCAAAAAAAACACAAAAAACTTACCCATGTCCCAGTGAAAAAATGGCAAGGCATAAAAATCGGCAATTGGTTTCAAAACATGTTCTTGGGTCTGGGAGGTTTAAGTATATTACTGAATCTATAGTCCTAATGGTGAGATTCTGCCTTATCCTCCCTTGCATAGCCCCAATAATTATGAACGCCATTTCTGAGTTTGTGGAAACAGTTGTTAAATGAAAAACTGCAGCCCATATAATGTTGATGCACCAAATTAAGGATAATGATGCTTTAGATCCATAAAAGATAAAGCATCAAAGGGGGGAATGTGACAGGATGAGGCAAATGCTCAAATATATTTTTTGTATGATTGAGTGAATAAACACAGAAACATGTAGCTGGTTCAGGATCAACAGTTGGCCTCATGGCAATCACTAGCCTAGGGCAGGAAAGGAGTTGATAGCAATTAAAGGTATTTCCTTTTGAAAGGGAAGTTGCAACTTTAAAGACCCACCAGGTGCCCAGCAAGTTTTGTTTAAGAAAGGCCAAATGGCCCAGAGACTGGCTATTTCATGGAAATGGAAAAGAATCTTATCTAACCCTCCCCTTTCTGAAATTGATGGTTTACAATCCTGCAATTCCTGGAAACCATTTGTTCTTTTAAAAAAATCTGATTTTGCTGAGTACAACCTTGTAAGATTCCAAAGGAAGTATGTAATCACTCAATACGACCCCCCTCCCTTACCTAAACGAGGGTATAAGACCCTATGTCTCCTGTTCTGGGGTGCTTGAGCTTGATTTGGATGTATGAAATTCTCGGGCCCGCTGTGCTAGCCAGTGTAATAAAGTGGCACTTCCTATAGTAGTCTCGGTGTCATGTCTCTCTATTTTTCCTGCTACAAAAGCAACAGGTAAAGAATTTATTTCTCAAATACTCGGTCTGTAGCTGTCGTCATAGGAATTCCGTTACATATATTAGTGAGATGTAATTCTATGTTGCATTCCTATTGAAAAAGTATAATTGAAAATATCATTTAAAGAAAAATACTAATTTTTAAATAATTTTATCAGTATTGTTGAAAACATATTTTGGCAACATTCTATTGTAAATGTTTATGTTGTCACTGACATAAAAATATTCAGATATGACAGAAATACTGTCAGTGAGCTTTTCTTGATATTAGTCAATAATAAAGCGTAGAAATAATAAAAAACCTGGAGAGTTCAAAAAATAAAGACAGATAATTAGGTAAATATTTGTTCACATGTAACTTGCATTATATGTTCAAGATCAGTGGAAGAATGAGCCGCAAGTTCACACCTCAGTGATGAATGCCCCCAAGATTTATGGAGTCTTTGAAAACACAATGGATGAGAAACACCACTTGGCAAGTTTGGAATATTCCCTTATCAATTAAGCTTCAGTGAAGTATCAATGAGAGAGTAAAGGACCCTGGAACTTGTAAGAAGCAAAGTTCCTAAGCTTGGATTTTTCACAATGTATATAGAATGAAAACCATGTGTCTGTTGCCACCAAACCCCTTGTTTAATCAACTTCTTAGTGAAATTTTGACAAGGCTCTGTAAGAAGGAAGAGGCAAATATTTCTGTAGAATGATTGGTTTGGAATGAAAGTAAATGGGAAGAGATGGAATATATGGAAACTAAATACAAAGAACCTAATATGGGAGAGATTTATATAAAAAACATAAGGTGGGAAGAGTACACATCCAGGAAAAGGGTAAGACAAAAGATGGAATGTAAGTAAAATGACAAGGAATGTTGCAGTCACCAATAAGGCAGTCATTTTAAAGGATATGAGGAAAAACTAGATTGTCAGAATATTTACCAACTTTTTTCAGAGGTTCCCCTGAAAAATAAAGTAGAAACATTAATGTAAATATTATGAAAAAACAACTTGCATAAAATTCAATTTTTTAAATTTTTATTTTTAAGATTCAGTCTCTCAGCAGGCAGATAAACACACAAACGCACAAAGAAAATCAATGGCTAAGAGCTCACATTTATAGAATATCCTCTACACAATTAAAATAAAAATAGAAATAAGCTTGATTTGGTGGCTCAGTCTGTAATCCCGCGCCTTTGGGAGGCTGAGATGAGTGGATTGCCTGAGCCCATGGGTTCGAGACCTGCCTGGGCAGCGAGACCTCATCTCTACAATAAACCAAAACAAATCAGCTGGGAGTGGTAGTGCATGCCTGTAATTCTGGCTACTTGGAAGGCTGAGGCGGAAGGATTGCCGGAGCTCAGCAGGCCAAGGCTGCGGTGGCTGGAAGCAGCTACTGCACTCCAGTCTGGGCGACAGAGTGAGACTCCAACTCAAGAAAAAAAAAAAAGATAGAAACATTGAATTTACTAAAATGAGGGAAAATTTTAGTACTATTAGTCCTGATGGTTTCCTTTAAAAACTTTCTTGAACTAATTTGACATTACATAGGCTACTAATATTGTTTGTTAGTTTTGGTAATTTCTGTGACTGAAAATAACTATATATTGTCACTTCCAACTATTGCAACAGTCCTATTGTTTTAAGTCTCCACAAACACTAAATTAGAAATAACTGAACAATTGTGCCTCCAAGAAGTACAGAGTTGGGTTCCTGAACACCCACATTCAAACATTTTTGTCCACCAATAACTATATAACCAGATTGCTTTTGAATTTATATCTTAACTTATGCTGAGTTGAAGTTTATTTTATCTAAGTCACTTGAAAGGAAGAGACACAAGCTATTACTTTATAAAGAAGGAAGCTCTAAATCTAATGATCTGAGCCTTTCTTGAAAACATACTTCCAAGTTCAAAACTCAAAATTCCAAACTTTACCAATATCTCATTGAAAAATGTATTTTCTGTAAAGTTTCTGTGTTCATTGACTATACCTCAAATGCAAGCGGAAGGGGTGATAATGGGAGATATTGAATTACAAGTGAAGATGCTAAACTTCAGTTTGAAAGGCAAGCTAAGAAGAAAATATTATATAAAAATATGTGTCTTGGAGTTGAAGAACATGATTGAGTTTGGAAACATGAGAACAATTAACAGATGAAGCAATAATTAAATACAGAATAAAATATATCATTGAGACTTGCCTATGACTCCGTCATTCATATCTTTCATATCTGAAAAATAAAAGAAATAAGGAACCAGTGTATTCAATGAAGATAAATATCAAGAAGACAGAAGAGCTAATATTTACAACCCTTCATATTTTATTTGGTGGCTCAAATTTACCTATATTTCCGAGAACTGAAACAATTTTTTTCCCAAGGATATTTCAGTGACCAGAGGCAATTTTGTTTATAACACCCACTTTTGGCTTGGTGTAAAGGGAATTACTGTGGAAAACAACACCAACAGATCAATAGAATAGAAATTTCTATAGGATACCCATTATCAATCATTTGTCTTTTGGGCCCTTCTCCTTTTTCCAGAATAAAATGTAAATGAATATACATGTATGAGAAATTTAGCTAAAATTATCCAGTATAAACACAGTAAAAGTGCCATGTGCAGTAGTACTCAAATTAAACCTTTCACATATTTTGAAGAGATATGTTAGGAAATTGCATTACCTTTGAAAACAAATGTTTAATAAAAATATCATTTAAAAATTATAATGTTAAACTTTCCCATGGTTATAACACAGTTTTATGAAAGATATATTAGGACTATTTTAGGACAATAGCTTCTCATCTTATTTACAGAAAATTTCAAAATGGGGATATATGTTAGCAATGAACTTTTAAAAATATGAATTCTACAGTATTGAAAAAGAATTGTACTTTAAAAATGTAATAATGCTGTCTTTAAAAATACAAAAAATATTTTTATTATGGCAAGAAAGACATAAAGTCAGAAAACATTTTTACAACTTTTATAGCTGGGAACATTTAGCAATATAATCAAGAACAGTGGAAAAGTGAGCCTAAATCTCACAATTGACCAAAGAATGTCATCTGCAATTATACACTATCTGTCCAGACAATGGAGGGAGAAACTTATTTCAGCATGTGTGGTGTCTTTTCTCAATTCATAAAGTTTGGGGAAATATCCATTGTAATGACCCCATTTGAACTTGAAACAGGACAGAGGTCCTAAATTGATAAACTTTTTTTGAAAAAATAGATAGGATAGGATAAATATGCCATTCAGCCTTTATATGTCATCTTAGGAAATTCAGAATAAAACTAGGCAAGTACCTGGAACACAGAAAAAGCTGATATTGCAGTGCATAACAGGTATGGACTGAAAAATAAGAGGAAAGAATGGAATGTGGGAAACAGAAATGTAGAGAACTTAGTGAAAAAAGTCCATATCCAATAAATTAGAATGGAAATGGCAGACATTCAGGAGACATCTGGTAGAGACCCAAGAAAGGAGAAGCCAGCAGATGGCATAATACTAAAAACAGAGAATGTTATAGTCACTAAGAAAGCAGACATTTAGAAGTTATGGGAATACATAGTTGTTAGAGACAATTTACCAACTATTTACACACGGTAATCTGAAACCATAAGGTGGAGAGATTATTATAAATGTGGAAAACAAACAGTAAGGAAATTTATATTTTCTAAGAATATAAATGTAATGTGAATCCTATCAGAATATAGATATGAGTAAATGCACAGACATATACACTCATGCCTTCTAGCACACTCATGTATATGCCAACAGTGGCATAAAGATGTGTATAGGCAAATGAATAATGTTCAGAAATGAAAAGAGGAAATTGATTAATTCATAGAATTGAGGAAAAATTGTAAAAATACTTGTTCTGATGATCACTTCTGGAACATGATCTTGATTCATTTTAACACTGTTTGGGCTTTTATTATTCAATTTATAAGCTTTAATAAGTCTTTTGTGTGGTATTACGTACATATAATCAACTATTTCAGAAGTTATGTTTTATAAAGTACTCACAAACATTGAATGAGAGAATGCTGAGGCAATGCTTCTAGAGGAAATGCAGGATTAGGTTGTTGGATGGCTCCAGTGATATTTTAAACAAGTAATGAATATATAATGCAGGTTATGTCAATTTCTATTTTTAACTTATGTCTAAATATAGCATTAGTTAATCCAAATGAAGACAGGAAAATAAAGTATAAAATGGCAAGGGGAGTTTCTCAATTAAATGACCTGAGCTTATCTTTCACAGAAGTAACATATCAAGCACTTGAAAGTGGCACAAATGAAGTGGTACATAATTAATAAAAAAATTCAAATAACAGAGAAAATCTGTCAAATCAGTTGAAATGGCAAGAAAACTTTTGAACAAAAGTAGTATGATATAATTGAATAATAAATGAACATATTAATCTTCATTTGGAATGCCTAAAGTGATGAGATAAAACTATGTGAAGTGTCTGCATGTTGGAGTTGAGGACATTGAACATTGCAACTGACAACAAAGGTTCAAGAATTGAAGCCATAGTGTTCAAAGATCATCTCACCAATGAGAGATTTTTTTTTTCTTTTTCCTTTTGACTTCCAACTTCTCCCTGGTGCAAAAAGAACTTAACTTGGAACTAACACAGCGTGAGAGATAGAAGAGGATTTCCTCTGGGATAAATGATGTCAATCACTGGTTTTATATTGGGCCTCCAGTCATTTTCTAAATAAACTGCTAAAACAAACCCATAAAAAGGGGTAATTTTAAAAGATGAGGAAGCAAAGAATATAGGCATGTATTTCTCCAGAAACCCATTCTTAGCAGCAGACAAATAAAGCTTGCATCATACACTAAAGAAATATATTTTCATTCAAGACATAGAAGCTCATGCCTGTGATCTCAGCACTTTGGGAGATCTAGGCAAGATGATTGCTTGTGCCAAGGAATTCCTGGCCAGTCTAGAAGTTCTTGTCTATAAAAAATAATTTTAAAAAATTGTCAGACGTGTTGCACACCAGCAGTCTCAGCTACTCAGGAGGATGGCAGAAAGGTGGCCTGAGTTCAGAAGGCCAAGGATAAAGGGAGACATGATTGTGCCACTGCATTCTAGCCTAGACAACAGAATGAGACTCCAAATAAAATATATAAATATATGTATTGCAATATATTTATTATCTATAAATATATAAATTCCATTCTCTTTTAAAGAAAATTATAATTGCAATTATCATTAGAAAAGGAAGGTATTCCCCAGCTCAATCCATTTTGCTGCAAAGGACATGATTTCATTCTTTTTTACAATTGCACAGTATTCCATGGTGTATATATACTAAGTTTTCATGGATAGGTTGATGGGCATTTAGGTTGATTCCACATCTTTGCAATTATGAATTGTACTGCAGTAAACATGCAGAAACATAAAAGCAAACACATGTTCTCACTCATGTGGAAGTTAAGCAGTCACAAAGATGGAAATAATAGACACTGAGAATACCAACATAAGGGGGGAAGGACAGGCAGGTTAGGGTTCAGAAACTACTTATGGGGTACAATGCTTCACTATGTGAAGATGGGCACCTGATACCCAATCCCCACCATTACACAACAAAATGTTCACATAACGAATATGCATGTGTACCCCCTAAATCTAAAATTAAAAAATAAAAGGAAGTTGTTAAATTTTTGGAGACTATCCATATTAATGTTGCAAACAGTCTTTTGGTAACATCCTAGAATAAATACTTCTCATATACTTCTCATAATTAAAATTCAAAATTGAGATATTGACTATTATTGAACTTCATTTAAGATATAAAATCCTTCTAAAAACATGAAAGGAATTGGAGATTGTCAAAATGATAGTTGTGTCAACAAAATGTGAAAGAACAAAATAAACTATGATCGGAAAGAACAAAACTGCCAGGAATAACTGTATCATATTTGCATCCAAGGGAACACTTGGATAGTATCTTCAAAGGTAGCTGAATAATGAACATCAAATTCACACTTAACCAGTGAAGCACATCAGAATTTATACAACTTTTGAAGAGATGATGCCTGGTGGAACTCTGTGGCAGGATGTGGCAAATGGTCAAATATATTTCTTGTATGGTTGAGTGAATAAACACAGAAACATGTAGCTGGTTCAGGATCAGCAGTTGGCTTCATGGCAATCACTAGCCCAGGGCAGGAAAGGAGTTGAGAGCAGTTAAAGGTATTTCCTTTTGAAAGGCAAGTTGCAACTTTAAAAACCCTCCAGGGCACCAGGAAGGTTTTGTTTGGGAAAGGCCAAATAGCCCAAAGACTAGCCATTTAATGGATATGCAAAAAAAGTGGTTAATTCACAGGCTTATCCAAAAACCCCCCTTCTAAAGTTGACAGTTTACAAGCCTGCAGTTCCTGGAAACCGTTTGTTCTTTGAAAAATCTGATTTTGCTGAGTATAACCTTGTAAGATTCCAAAGGAAATATGTAATCACTCAACACGACCCCCCTCCCTTACCTAAACGAGGGTATAAGACCCCACATCTCCTGTTCTTGGATGCACAAGCTTAATTTGAATGCATGAAATTCTCGGGCCCGCTGTGCTAGCCAGCATAATAAAGTGCCACTTCCTGTAATAGTCTTGGTGTCACGATCTCTCTATTTTTCCTGCTACAACTCAGCAAAATGCAGTCTTCTCTAACCTCTTCAAAGTTAAAGTAATGGATTCTTGAAGTGAGAGTACATGACAGAGGGCCTGCAGTTGGATTTTTTTCTGAAATATACCTGCTATTAAAACCATGTACCTCGCAGCCTAAGTCCTTTATCTCACTAACATCTTAGTGAAACTATGGCAAGAACAGGAACAGATGTTCTATGTTTGAAAATTTTTCAGAAATATTTAAAGAAATGGAACCATGGACCTATCAGTTGAATGCCCTTCATCTCACCAACTTCTTAGTGAAACTGTGGCAAGTCTCAGAAAAAGGGAAGCAGCCAGTCTTACAGTGAAAAAGTGATATAGAATCAAAATAGAAGGAATGGAAAATTATGGAAGTGGGGACACTGAATAAGATAGAAGCTAATATGGTAGAAGTGCAAAAGGAATAAATTGAAGTGAGAAGGTTTAACACCTAGGAGAATGCAGAGAAAGGACGGCACATAGATAAAAGGCATGGAAGCATTAAGAGATAAAAAAGTAGTAATTTTAAATGATTTTTGAAATAATGAATTTTCAGAATATTTACTGATTTTGGGGGAAGTTTTTCTGAGAATAAAATGGAAAGATCATTGAAAATATCCTGGGGGAAAAAGAAATAAAATCAAGCTTATGAAAAATTATTTAAAAAATTAAACTAGTCGTGAAAATGAAGTTATTTCAATAAAATATGAAAGAAAAAAATTGAAAAACTTACTATGGTGAGAAAGAAAAGAAAACAGCTAGAAATAATCTTGTACCATACATGTATCCATGGGAACTAATATGTTCAAAGGTAGTTGGAGAATGGCAGATAAACCACAAATGCACTACGATGAACACATTGAGTGCCAACACACACACACATGCACACATACATACACAGCCATGACAGTCACCGAGGCTGAAAACTCACGTTTGTCCAGTTATGAAAAGAATCTTAAAACGGAGAATTTACCAAACTGTGAAAAAAATGTTTTTAAATTACTTCTGTGTTTGTGGCAGAAAGGTGGCTGGTAGCAGTTAGAAGTATTTCCTTTTGAAAGTCAAGTGGCTCAGCCTGTAATCCTATGCCTTGGGAGGCTGAGGTGAGTGGATTACCTGAGCCCGCGGGTTTGAGACCTGCCTGGGCAACTTGGTGAGACCTAATGTCTACAATAAATTCAAAAATTAGCTAGGTTTGGTAGCGGGCACCTGTAGTTCCAGCTACTTGGAGGGCTGAGACAGAAGGATCACGGGAGCCCAGCAGGTCAAGGCTGCGGTGTCCGTGAGGTGCCACTGCATTCCAGTCTGGGTGACAAAGTGAGACTCCAACTCAAAAAAAACGAAGGAAAAAAGTCAAGCAGCAAGCTCTAAAGATCTGCCAGGCCAGTTTTGTTTGAAAAAGCTAAATGGCCAAAGATTGATGACTTTCATGGAAATGCAAAAGAGTACCTAATTCACAACCTTACCCAACTGCTCTCCTTATCAGTTTACAGCCCCTACTCACCCTGTATTTCCTGTTCTTTGAAAGATTTGTTTGCTGAGTACAACCTTGTAAATTCCAAAGAGAATATGTAATCACTCAACACGACCACCCCCTCCCTTACCTTCTTCCGTTCTTGGGGCTCGGCCTGGAAGCATTAGCCCACTGAGTCCACTGGCATAATAAAGTTGCCACTTCCTATAATATGCTCAGTGTCATGACCTCTCTGTCTTCCCGCTACATGTTTACCATTGAATATTATTCTTTATCTCTTTAAACACTACTTAGACTTTTGTTATTTGAGCTTTCATAAGTTACTTGGTTGCTACTAAATATAGAGGGTCAATTCTTTTTATTGCAGTATGTATGCTGTATAAAATCATCATATTAGAAAATATTGAACTAATTTTTCTAGAAAAAATACAAGGTTAATCTGCAGAGTCACGCTATTCACAAGAATTTTCTCAACCAATGAATACCTAACCTTGTATTATGTGAGTGTCCATTATAATTCATCCATAAATGTAGCTCATTATATGTAAGAAAGAAAAATGAGGTATTCAGTGGCAATGAAGAGGTTCTCTAACAAATGACCTGAGTATATCATTGACAGAACTTACGTATCAGTCACTTTGAAAATGTCAGTTATTGAGCTATAGGATTAGTAAAATTTATTGGACAGAGAGGTTGATTTACATTGATTGAAACAATATGGAAAACAAAAAAAATGCACTAAGGGTGGAAATTGAATAACAAATGAAGATTGTAAATTTCAGTTTAAAAAAATTAAGAAATGAGATAAAATTATCTGAAAAAAAGAAATAATCATTTCATTCAAAATGAAGGCATGATGTCTGAAGTCTTATCTTAACTAAATCACATTAAAGGAAGAAATATGAAGTACTAGAAACATAGAGAGGTAGGTTCTCAATCAAATGACCTGAGAATTCTTGGAGAAAACTTGCATATCAAAACTTTAGACACTCCACCTCTTACAGGCATTATGTTGCTCCCATTGCTATGTAGTTTCCATTTCTTAGCCCACAAGAAGTAAACCAAAACAAATGGACTCATCTATTGTCATATGAGCTCAGCTTAAGAAAAATTTAATTTCTCCAAAATGAGTTCGGGAACCAATTACACTGAAGCAAAAGCAGGTTAGTTTTTGATATTGGCCACAGAGGGTGGTGCACGGAAACAAAGAGTGTTTTGGATTGCTGGGATTTTAGTCATATTGATTCTTCTACCTATCACATCATGGCCACTTTAAAAAAAATGTTTTGACCATTTTATCTGTGTTACAAACCAATACTTTCCTTACAACCCTTAGAATGCAAAAACCTATTAATCCACTCAACACAAACTTGAATTTCTGCCCCAGGCAGGCTGTAGTTTTAGGTCCTGGGAATAAGTTATCCTGATCTCCTGGGGTTTGCAGGTCTAAATAGTAGGGCTAGAAATCAGGTAAGGTCAGTGATTCAATGACCCTTAGCAAAAGAGTTACCAAAAAAATTCAGTAATCAGGATTTGTAATATTTTAATGTAGTATTTTTAAAAATCAAAATTAGTGCAATAGCTCATGGTGGACAAAATATTCAGATTTTAGTAGAGACAGAGGATACCAGCCAAATAATCTTGCTTGTAAATTTCAAAATATCACCCGGTTCGGTGGCTCAACCTGTAATCCTGCGCCTTTGCGAGGCTGAGGTGAGTGGATTGCCTGAGCCTGCAGGTTCGAGACCCGCCTGGGCAGCGAGACCTCATCTCTACAATAAATCGAAAAATCAGCTGGGCGTGGTATTGCATGCCTGAAATCCCAGCAACTTGGAAGGCTGAGGCGGAAGGATCACCACAGCCCAGCAGGTCGAGGCTGCGGTGGCCAGGAGCGGCCACTGCACTCCAGTCTGGGCGACAGAGTGAGATTCCAACTCAAAAAAAAAAAAAAAATTCAAAATGCTGCTATTACTAGTTCAAAGATGTTAGGCATTTGTTATGAGAGCTCCCAAGAAGAGAATTGGAAGTTCAGAAAAGGTTTGCCTGATCTGAAGGAAGGGTCAGCTTGGAAGGCAAAACCTCTCAGACAGGAGAGGAAATAATTAATTACACCCATAGCAGTAGAACTAAACCCAGAACAACCCAGAAGGACCCCAGTGCTGAATGGAAAGGTGTAGAGTGTGGAGAGCTGACCAGGCCCATACACCTCAGTCTTGCAGGCTGCAGTCAGAACTTAAGTCCTTAGCTCAGGAGCCATGGGCACTGGGTAGTGTAAGAAAGCACGTTTCACTTACAAAAGTTTACTAGCCCTAAACTTGTAACACATTATTTTATTATTAGCACTCCAGATTGTCTCTGTTTGATTTAGCGTATATTAATTGAATGCTTGGCATACAAAGTCTCATTTTATCTTGAAATTAAATTGATAAAATAGTTATTACTACTACAGTATTATTATAATTTTATTTGCATTTTAAAATGATAACCTGAGGCACAAAGAAACATTATACACTAGTGACTAAATTCAGATGAGAACCAACGTGCTTTTAATGCTTTGAGATACTTCCTTATACTCTAATATAGTATTTTATATTATGGAATTTGCAAACTCCTCAGTTGTATTTTTTATTAAAAAATACCTAGCACTGACTTGTTCAAAGTCAGACAAGCATTAGCTTATGGGGCAGGGTTTAGAAAACAAGTCTTGGTATCTTGACTCAAAATTTAAAGGTAAAATTAGCTTTTCCTAGTTCAGTCAATTGTTTAAAGAGCTTATAAATGTATTTTTGGGGTTTGTATAAAAAAATACAATTCAATAATATAAGCTTTTACTTGGAATTTGATATCATAGTAGAGTATAATTTTTGAGAGGAGATACTAAAGACCATTTAACTCTTCAGGTTTTTAAAAGTCTAAATGGAAGCTGTTTGGTACTTCATGCTGAGAAGAATGAGACTTGCAGATTTTCAAAAGTTTTCATGACCTTTGGTAGAAAGCTATAATCACATACATACTGTCATAGTTCATTTTCTCTGAGAATTTAGCAGTGGGTCTCAGTACAGGACCTAATGGTTATTTTTAAGCCTGCAGATTCTCCTCAGACTTTGACAATGATTTGATGATGTTATCTAGCAGTTTCATAAAATTGTTTCTTCCTGTTAAGAATGGGCTGTTGCTATGTTCTTAATGTTTGTGTTCCTCCAAACTTCACGTGTGGAAATCTAACCTCCAATATGATGATGTTAAGAGATGGGGGAGATGTTAGGTCATGAGGGGCCCCACTCTCATGAATGGAATCTATAGGTACCCTTAAAAAAGAGGTGTTGGGAGACCTTTTTTACCCTCCACCTAGTGAAGATGTAAGGAAGGCACCATCTATGAGGAATAAACTCTTATCAGACACCAAACCTGCTGGCACCTCAATCTTGGATTTCTTAGCATACAGAAGGACAAGCAATACATTTATGTTGCTTAAAAATTGCCCAATGCTTGGCCAGGTGTGGTGGCTCACACTTGCAATCCTAGCTCTTTTGGAAGCTAAGGTGAGAGAATTGCCTGAGCTGGTGCGTTCAAGACCAGCCTGGGCAACTTGGCAAGACCTCGTTTCTACAAAAAAAAAAAAAAAAATCAAAAAATTAGCCAGGTGTGGTGGTGTCCACCTGTAGTTCCAGCTACTTGAAAAGCTGAGGTAGAAGGATTACCAGAGCCCAGCAGGTCAAGGTTGCAATGGCCATAAGTGTGCCACTGCACTTCAGCCTGGGCAATAGAGTGAGACTCCCACTCAAAAAAGAATTAGACATTGACCTTCCATGTGACTCAGCAGTCTCCTTACTGGGAATATACCCATAGAAACTCACATCATTCTACTAAAACGATACCTGCACACAAATGTTTATTGCAGCACTATTCACAACAGCAAAAACATGACAACAGCCATGCTGCCCATCGACAATGAACTAGATAAAAAAATGTGGTATATATGCATAATGGAATATTATGCAGCCATAAAGGACAAACAAATGGACTTCACAGCAACTTGGATGTATTTAGAGTATATAATACTCAGTGATTTATCACATATACAAAGAACAGAGTATCACATGTTCACACTCATAAGCAAACCCTGAATATTTACCATAATACTATAAAAAGGGGATTGATAGAAGCAAGATACCACCAGGGTGGTGTTGGGGACACAGCATCAATAAGGGTACCTGATCACAAACCAGGCCAAGTGGGGACCAAAGGTGGCCCAAACTTTACCTGTACAGTGTCCACTTATATACCTAATACTGAATTGTACCCCATATCAATAGAATTAAATAATAATAATAATAATAGTAGTAATATAGTGAATTTCCTTCGCAGAAATGGACTCTACATAGATTCAAAAGACTGCACAAATCAAAATAATAACTGGAAGAAGTTAATGTAAAAAAAGATGGCAACAAGGTATATCAATTCAACTCAAAATCATGCAGAAATGTACATATGTTAGGTTAAGAAAGAAGTCCACTGAGAATTTAATACATAAGTATGACAAATAGATGAAACAATGAGCAGGTACAGACCAAATTACATTAATGGGGCTTTTCTTTTTCCTGTTCAAACTTATCTGAAAAAAGGAAAAAAAAAATCAATTTACTGAAAATGAGGGCACAGTTTCAGGAAGGAAGAAGAAAAGTTTTAAAACACTTCCATGTTTTTTTTTTTTTTAAATCTGTTTCAAACTGAACCACATTATGAGTATAGTAAACATTAGATTCAAAAAGTCATCTCACCAGTCATAAGGCTCATTGTTTGAAATCCCTATCCCCTTTGATTAAAAGGTACTAAAATAGTAGATGAAACCACGAGAGGAATTGGAATAGCAGTTTCTCTGGGATAAATAATGTTTTTCATTGATCTTTCCTTGTACATTCTATGTTTTTCAAAATGAAATGCAAACACACACATATAACAGATGGGTGCCTTAAAACTGATGAAGAGGCATATAGCAAATGAACTTACTGTCAATGTTTGTATGAATAGCAAGTCTTTTGACATCTGTTACATACTTTAAAGAGAAATATTCATAAATTTAATCCTTGCTTAACACAAAAATATGGTTGAAAATGTCATTAGATAAGGAATATATTAAAATTTTATTGATCATTAATATATAATAAATATTTTGAAAAATTTAAAAATTATAAATGAAAAAACTTCTGAAATATTTGCAATCTCAGAATTGTGACATTATCAGTAAGAAAAAACTTTATAAGAAACTCACGGTGGGGATAAACAATCACATTTCAATAAGCAGTCTGAATGTGAATAGACTAAATACACTACTGAAAAGACACAGAATGGAAAACTGGATAAAAAAACCCATGACCCAATTATTTGCTGCATCCAAGAAACTCATCTCACCACAAGGGGTGCACACAGACTCAAAATTAGAGGATGGAAAGTGAGTTTCCAAGCAAATGGTTCACAAAAATGGGCAGGATTGTATTTTAGTATCAGAAAAACAAACTTTAAGCTATCAAAAATTTTGAAAAAATACAATAGGGTGTCACAAAATGATAAAAAGTTCAATATATCAACAAGAAATATCCATCCTAAGCATATATGTACCCAAAACAGGAGCACCAGCATTTATAAAGCAACTATTACGTAAACTAAAAAGAGATATTGATTCCAACACTATTACAGTTAGGGAATTGAATACCCCACTAACCACTCTAGATAGATCATCAAGGCGAAAACTCAACATAGAGACCAGGAATCTCAACTTGACCCTCAACCAAATGGACTTCATAGATACCTACAGAATATTCAATTCAGTGATCACAGAATATACATTATACTCACCACCACATGGGCCATATTCCAAGACTATTCACATCCTCAGCCATAAATCAAGCATACACAAATTATATAAGGTTGAAATATTACCATGCACCTTATCAGACCACACTGGAATAAAAATAAATATCAATGTCATCAAAATTTTTCCGAAGTCCACAAAGACATGGAAACTAAACAGCATGATGCTGAAAGACTACTGGGTAAACACTGTAATCTTAACAAAAAAGAAAAGATTCCTGAAAATGAAGAAAAATCTTATCTAAACTTCTGAGATGCCCTAAAATCAACTCTAAAGGGAAATTTATATCTCTATGAACAAACATCAAGGAAATGGAAATATCTACAAGTTAGCAGCCTAACAAATTGCCTAAGGGAGCTGGAAACACAAGACAACCAAACCATAACCTCAACAGAAAAAATCCAGATTACCAAAGTAAAAACCTAAATATGAGACATAGAAGACAAAAATATTGTAGAAAAAATCAACAAAACAAAAAGATTTTCTTTAAAAGAATTAACAAGACTGATGGAGTCCTAGTCAGAATGACCAAGAAAAAGAGAGAAAAAGCTCAAATAAATAAAATCAGAAATATACAAGATCAAATGGCAACTGATCCTGAGGAGTTTACTAGATATTGCAAAGCACACCTGTATGGAAATAATTTTCATAACCTAAATGAAATGGAGGACATTCTAACATCACACATTCTCCCAAGGTTGAAACAAGAAGACATTGCAACAATAAAAGACCAATAACAACCCAGAAAATTGACTCCATCATAAGAAAAATATTAACAACAACTACAACAACAAAAAACCTTGGAACCAGATGGCTTTCCAGCACAATTCTATATAACCTACAAGGAAGAGCTGATACCAATCCATTGAGAGTATTCCAGGCAATTGAGAAAGATGGAATTCTCCTCAAATCACCCTAAGAAGCTAACAGCACACTGAAACCCAAACCGGGTAAAGAACCAACCAAACATGAAATGAACCATGTTGTCCATCGAAACTGAACTGAGTAAATAAAATGTGGTACATATACATAATGGAGTATTATGCAGCCATAAAGAAGGACAAACATATGGACCTCACAGCAACTTGAATGGATTTAGAGTCTGTCACACTCAGTGATCTATCACAGAAACAAGGAACAAAGTACCATACATTCTCATTCATAAGCAGACTTTGAGCAATTATAATGCTATAAGAAAGGAATCAGCAGTAGTGGGAAACTGTCATGGGAGGGGGTGTGGGATTGGTTGTTGAGAGAAACTGCTAGGGGAGGAAGGGGCACATCTCATCAACAATGGTACCTACATAATCAACGTTTGCATATCTAACCCTGAATTGTACCTCACATCTTTATAATAAAAATAAAAATAAAGTATTTTTATTTAAAAAAGAACCAACAAAAAACAACAAAAAAACTACAGCCAATATTCCTAATGAATATAGATGCAAAAATTCTCAAGAGGATTGTAGAAAATTGGATCCAACAATACATCTGAAAAATCATCCAAAATGACAAAGTAGGCTTCATCTCAAGGATGCAGAGATGAATCAACATCCACAAGACCATAAATGTAATTAATTGCATCAACAGATGTCAAAACAAGAAACATATGATTATATCATTAGATGCAGAAAAAGGTTTTGATAAAATCCAGCATCCCTATTTGATAATCACCCTTAAATATCTAGGAATAGAAGGAACATACCTCAAAATAATAAACATCATCTATAATAAACTCACAGGTATAATATTGCTAAATGTACAGAAATTGGAAACATTTCTCCTGAAAAATAAAACAAAGCCCACTCTTACCCCTTTTGGTCAACAATGTGTTGGAAGGCCTAGCTAGAGAAAATAGACCACAGAAGGAAATCAGGGGTATCCAAAAAGGAAAAGAAGAAATTAAGTTATCCCTCTTTGTGGATAATATTATCCTATAACTTGAAAATCTATCAAAAACTTTCATGCAAAAGATTTCAGCAAAGTCTCAGGGTATAAAATAAATGTGCAAAAGACAGTTGCATTCTTATATACAAGCAACAAACAGACAGAGAAGTAAATAAAAAGCAAAATCCCATTCAAAATAGCTAAACACACACACACACACACACACACACACACACACACACACACACACACACAAAGCATGAACACACATGCAGTGAAATACCTTAGCATCTTCCTAACCAGAGAAGTGAAAGACCTTTACAATGAGAACTACAAAATACTGCTCAAAGAAATCCAAGGAGACACAACAAATGGAAAAATATTCCATGCCCATGGATAGGAAGAATCAACATTGTTTAGATGTCCATCCTACCAAAGGCAAACTACAGATTCAATGCAATACCCATTAAGATACTAATATCATTCTTCTCAGACCTGGAAATGACAATACAGAAATTCATATGGAAGCATAAATGACCACAAATAGCCAAAACAATCTTTAACAAAAGAAACAAAGCTGGAGGTATCACACTTCCAGACTTCAAACTTTACTATAAGGCTACAGTAATCAAAATAGCCTAGTATTTGTACAAGAATAGGTATACAGACTAATGGAACAGAATAGAGATTCTGGAAGCAAAGCCTCAATTTCTCAACCAACTCATCTGTGACAAAGTCTCCAACAACAACCACTGGGGAGAGGAGAACCTATTTAGTAAATGTTGCTAGGAAAACAGGTTGATCACATGCAGAAGACTGAAACAGGACCCCTACCTCTCACTATACACAAAAATCAACTCTAAATGAATCAAAAACCTAAACATAAAATCTAAAAATGCAGAACACATCTTTATGGAAATTGGAACTGGCAACCGAATCCTGATGAAAATCCCAAGTGCCCATGCCATAAGAGATAAGATAGAAAAGTGGGACCTCATCAAGCTAAAAAGCTTTTGCAAAGCAAAAAACAAAAACAAAAGCAAAAACAAAACCATCAAGAGAGTGGGGAGACAGCCCACAGAATAGGGAAAAAAATATTTGACAACTGTATATCTGAATAAAACCTAACATCCAGGACCTACAAGGAACACAAACACACCAAATGAGAAAAAATTTTTTTTAAAACCCCATTAAAAAGTGGGCAGAAAACATGAATAGACACTTCTTAAAAGAAGATATACAGGCATTCAACTGACACATGAAAAAGTGCTCAGCCTCACTCATCATCAGAGAAATGCAAATCAAAACCACATTGAGATAACACCTAACCCCAGTAGGAATGGCCATCACTAATAAAACAAATAGCAACAGAGGTTGGTGAGGATGCAGAGAGAAAGGAATGCTTCTGCAGTGCCATTCGGAATGCAAACCAGTGCAACCTCTTTGGAAAACAGTGTGGCAATTTCTGAATGACCTAGATATTGACCTTCCATATGACACAGCAGTCACTCTATTGTGAATATACCCAGAAGAACTCAAATAATTCTACAAAACATTCCTACACACACATGTTTACTGTAGCACTATTCATAATAGCATAAACATGGAAGCAACTGTG
Organism: Carlito syrichta; assembly: GCF_000164805.1. Taxonomy (NCBI): domain Eukaryota; kingdom Metazoa; phylum Chordata; class Mammalia; order Primates; family Tarsiidae; genus Carlito; species Carlito syrichta. Next base: position 127,818 of record NW_007249255.1, on the reverse strand, counting down.
CTGCCCATAGAAACTGGACTGGATAACAAAATGTGGTACTATGCACAATGGAATATTATGCAGCCATGAAGAAGGACAAACACATGAATTTTGCAGCAACTTGGATAGATTTAGAGTATATAATACTCAGTGATCTATCACAGACTAGAACAGAGTACCATATATTCTCACTCATTAGTGGACGTTGAACAATTATCATAATACTATAAGAAAGGGATTGGCAGTAATGGGAAACTGCTGGGGAGGGGGGTAGAATTGGCAGTAGTGGGAAATTGCCAGGGGGACACATCTCATCAACATGGGTACCTACATAATAAACATTTGTATACCTAACCCTGAATTATATCCCACATCTTTAAAATAAAATACTAAAAATATATGTACAAAAATTACTCAAACTCAGCAAGAGTGAAAGATCAGACTACCTACTGGGAAGACCAATCAGAAAAGCAGCAGACCTATCAGCAGAAACACTACAAGCTTGAAGGAACTAAAGTCCGATTTTCAATGCCCTCAAAGATAAACAATTTCAACCAAGAATTTTCTATCGAGCCAAGCTTAGCTTCATCATTGATGGAAAATTAAAATCCTTTTCAGACATCCAATCCCTAGGAGTTTATGCAGCTTTCAGACCAGCTCTACAGGAGATGCTTAAAAATGTGTTAAGCAAAGAAGAAAGAAAAAAATGACCACACACTTCCCAAGAGAACAGTAGAACACAGAATCAACAGAGAGTACAGTGTGATTCAAACTTAAAAACACATACATACATCAACCCAAATGTGAAAAGAAAACAAACAAAGAAAAAACTTTAATTACATCATGACAGGGATAAAAACTCACATTTCAATAATCAGCTTGAACGTGAATGTATTTTTTTTTCCCGAGAAGGACAGCTTTATTGAGTACACTGCAAGGGAGCAGTCAGCAGGGCAGAATAGAAAAACTACACCCAACGTGAATGTATTAAATGAACCATTGAAAAGACAGAGAATGGTAAATTGGATTTTTAAAAAAAGACTCAATAATTTGCTGCATCCGGGTAACTCACTTCGCCAAAAGAGGTGCAAAAAGTCTCAAAGTTAGAGGATGGAGAGTGAATTTCAAGGTGAATCCCAAGCCAGAATGACTGTGAAAATGAGAGGAAAAGCCCCACCAAAAACACAATCAGAAATGAAGAAATCAATTCCAAATGGATCCCAAAACAATACAAGAAAGATTATCAGAGATTACTATACACACCTGTATGAAGGCACTTGATAACCTAAATGAAATGGAGGGCTTCTGACATCACACAACCTTAAGATTGAACCAAGAAGACGTTGAGACACTAAATAGACCAATAACCACCACCAATAACCACCCAGAAAATTGACTCCATCACAAAAAATTTACCCACAACCAAAAAGTCCTGGATGAGATGGACTTCCAGTGGAATTCTATGAAACATACAAGGAGGAGCTTATACCAATCCTAATGAAGGTATTCCAGGCAATTGAGAAAGTCTGAATTCTCCACAAATCCATTTTATGAAACTAACATCACAATGATACCCAAACTGAGTAAAGATCCAACAAAAAAAGAGAACTACAGGTCAATATCACAAATGAACATAGATGCAAAAATTCTCAATAAGATTCTAGCAAACTGAATCCAACAACCTATCTCAAATTCATCCACATAGACTTCATTCCCAGATTGGAGGGCTGGCTCAACATTCGAAAGGCCATAAATGTAATTAAGTACATCAACAGATATAAAAGCAAAAATCAAATGATTATATCATTAGATGCAGAAAAAGCTTTTGATAAAATCCCACAATGCTTCTTGATAAAAACACTCAAACACCTAGGCTTACCTCAAAACAGTAAGCACCATCAATGATAATGCCACAGTCAGCATATTGCTAAATGGACAGAACCTGGAAGCATTTCCCCTGTTAACTGGAACAAGACAAGGCTGCCCACTCTCACTCCTCATGTTCAACATTATGTTGGAATTCCTAGCTAGCACAACTAGACAAAGAAGGATATCAGGGGTAACCAAATAGGAAACAAGGAAGTTAAATTATCCCTCTTAGCTGACAATATAATCCTATACCTTGAAAATCCAAGAGAATCCCCCTGCACTGATAAAGAACTTCAGCAAATATTCAGGGTACAAAATAAATGTGCAAAAGACAGTTCCATTCTTATATACCAACAACAAACAAACAGAGAACCAAATAAAATGCATAATCATATTCACCATGTACATACACAATAAAATGAAATACCTCCATATATACCTAACCAGAGAAGTGAAAGACTTTTACAATGAAAACTACAAAACACTGCCCAAAGAAATCCAAGAAGATGCAAACAAACGGAAAAATATTCCATGTTCATGGATAGGAAGAATCTACTTTATTAAGACGACTATCCTACCAAATGCAATCTACAGATTCAAAGCAATATATAGTAAATTACCAACATCATTTTTCTTAGACAAGGAAATGACAATACAGAAATTCAAATGGAAATATAAATGACCACAAATAGCCAAAAAAATTCTTAGCAAAAGAAACAAAGCCGGAGGTATCACAATTCCAGACTTTATACTTTACTATGTAGCTTCAATAATCTAAACAACCTGGCATTGGTACAAGAACAGGCATATAGACCAATGGATCAGGATAGAGATTCCAGAAGCAACACCTCCATTTCTCATCCAACTTATCATTGACCAAGTCTCCACCAACAACTACTGGGGAGTGGAGAACCTATTCAGTAAATGGTTCTGTGAAAACTGGCTGACCACATGCAGATGATTGAAACAAGACCCCCTACCTATCACCACACACAAAACTCAACGTTAAATGAATCAAAGACCTAAATGCAAAATCCCAAACTATAAGAATCTTATAAGAATTTCTGATTAAAATGCCCGCTGTCCGTACTATAAGAGATAAGATAGAAATGTGGGACTTCATTAAATTGAAAAGCTTCAGCAAAGAAAAAAAAATCATCAAGAGAGTGAGGAGACAGTCCACAGAATGGGTAAAAATATTTCTCAGCTATATATCTGACTAAAGCTTAACATCCAGGATCTACAAGGAACTCAAATATGCCAAAAGGAAAAGAAAATTCCTATTAAGAATTGGAAAAAATCACATGAATAAACACTTCTCAAAAGAAGATACACGGGCAGCCAACAGACACATGAAAAAGTGCTCAGCCTCACTAATCATCAGAGAAATGCAAATCAAAATTACACTGAGATATCACATAACCCCAGTAAGATTGGTCATCATTAATAAAACAAACAACAACAGATGCTTGTGGTGATACAGAGAAAAAAGAATGCTTCTACACTGCTGGTGGGAATGCAAACTAGTGCATTCTCTTCAGAAAACAGTGTGATGATTTCTAAAAGAACTAGACATTTACATTCCATGTGACTCAGCATCCCCTACAGGGATTGTATCTGGAGGAATTCAAATCATTCTACAAAAAAAGATACCTGCACACACATGTTTATTGCAGCACTATTCACAATAATAAAAACATGGAACCAACCATGCTGTCCATTGAAACTAGACTAGACACACAAAAATGTGTTACATATACATGATGGAATATTGTGCAGTCATAAAGAAGGACAAGTATATGGACTTCACAGAAATTTGAATGGATTTATTGTCTATAATACTCAGTGATGTATCGCAGAAACAAAGAGCAAAATATCACATATTCTCACTCATAAGCAGACCCTGAACATTTTCCATAATACCTTAAGCAAGGGATTGACAGTAGTAGGATACTACCAGGGTAGTGGTGGCAGCACAAATCAATAAGGGTGCCTGATCTCAAACTAGACCAAGTGGGAACCAAAGGGATGCTTTACCTGTACAATGTCAATTTGCATACCTAATTTTGAATTTTAACCCACATCTTTAAAATAAAATTCTACCTTTCACATGGAAGGTAAATGTCTAGTTCTTTTAGAAATCATCACACTGTTTTCTGAAGAGAATGCACTATTTTGCATTCCCACCAGTAGTGTAGAAGCATTCTTTTTTCTCTGTATCCCCAAAGCATCTGTTGTTGCTTGTTTTATTAATGATGGCCATTCTTACTGGGGTTAAGTAGTATCTCAATGTAATTTTGATTTGAATTTCTCTGATGGTTAGTGAGGCTGATTTTTCTGAAGTTTATCTCAAAATAAAATGAAATGATCATGTAAACACCATGACAAAAAACATGAAGTAAATTCAAATTTACAAAAAAAGTAAATGTAAGGCAAAAAACTAGTATTCTACATAAACTAAAAAATGGAAAAATGAATATACAGAATTCTGAAACATGTTTGGAACATTAGGTTTTAGGGCTATTGTGTAAATGTTCTTGGTTCCTTTATTTATCATCTAGTATTTTATCATTTGAGCATCAGCTTTAGTGTGTTCCTTGACATTTACTAAATATGTAAATTATTTCCCTTTACTGTACAAACTATATTGCATAAAGTCACTATAACCACTGACTCAGAGAACATTAAACCACTGCTCCTATAGAAATTGAAGGTCTTGTTCCTGTGAACTTCTGGTCACAAAATTTTTGTCAGTGGATCAATACATATTTTTATTTTATGTGTTTCTATGGCAAGCATCTGAAAGAGACAGGAGACCATTGTTGATAGTGAAGAAGCATATGAAATTAAACAAAAATGCTCAAAATTAAAAAGATGGATAAGGAGAAGTGCATCTGACTCAAAATAAGAGAATTTTAGAAGTCAATAAATGGTGAGAGAAAATAAATATTCAAAAGGGAGAAAATTCATAAAGGATGGAATGCAAGCAAATAGGTAAGAAAATGTCAAAGAGAAGCGACAAGAATAAAGATTGTTAGAAAATATTTGCTAAGATCTTTTCTGAAGTTAGTTTGAATAATAAATTGTAAAGATCAATGCAACCATCAGTGGAAACACAAAGGAAAATTAAAGTGTGTTAAAAATGAGAAAGCAAAGTTTAAAATAATAGGATGCTGATCACACACATACACAAACATACATACACTAATAGCAGAAGCACATCATGTGTCTTACATAACGTTCTCTAGAAAATTAAAAGAGAGACAGAAAACAATAAATTTACAAAATTGAAAGAATAAATGAGGAACATTAATCATGGTAATCATCTTACATTGATATATTCTTTAACTTTCTGGAGCTCTTCTACGTTCTATAGGTTTTTATTACTTGGATTATTATATTTAAATATGTTATTTGACTCCCAATAAGTCCATGGAAATGTGTAAATGTAATAAGTGACAAAATATATTCTTAAATATTGCATGTACATTTACACATACACATATTGTACAAATACATTATACATGTAACTATATGCCACATAATTTTCAAAAATATTACATAGACAATTATTTTCAAATTTCAATTAAAAAAATTCTCACACTTTATGGTTATATCTGGCATAATATGATGTGTCTCTGAAAAAGTGCCATATGTATAAATATTATTCATTTGACAATTCCTAGTAAACTATTTTGGCAATCATTATAAAGATTGAGAAAAGGTACAACTTCAATGTATACATACAAATAGTTATTCAAGTCTGATGATTTTGATATTTACTTTGAAATGTATCTCCAGAGGATCTAATTGAATTATTTGCTTATACACCACAACAATTATTTTTGATAAGAAATTAATATGTAATTTGGGGTATTTGTCTGGGAAGAAATTCAGAAAGATTGCATTATAGTGTCATAATTAAATACTCTCACTCTCATTTCACATCAACTCTCTATTTTTATTTTTTTTAACTTTTAATTTTTTTTATTTTAAAATTGTGGGGTACAATTCAGGGGTAGATATACAAATATTCATTGTGCAGTTCCCCTTGTTGATGAGGCGTGCCCCACCTTCCCCAGGCAGATTTCCACTATAGTCAATCCCACATAAGCTCTTTAATATATGTAACACTTTTAACACTCCTGCATATTAAAAAAATAGAAAATATCAGTACATTTCTTGCTGAATAATAATTCACATATTTGGAAAAGTTATAACAATATAAAAAATGAAGATATAAAAATGGTACAAAATTTCCAGTATTTAAGTTTATGTTTTTTAAATTGCTTAAAGAGAAAATAAAAGTAGTAAGCAGTTTAGCTCTTATTTAACTCATGCCTGTTTATGTTTTTAAAACTACGTAAAGAGAAAATAAAAGTAGCAAGCTATATAGCTTTTATTGAACAATTTCAAGTTTAAAGATTCAAAAGGAAGAGTAATTTGTAGGATTAATATTTGTGTATATTCAGCAACTTAGATCGACTTAGAGTCTTTAATACTGAGTGATCTATCACAGAAACAAAAAACCGAGTATCACACGTACTCACTCATAAATAGATCTTGAACAACTATTTTAATACTATAAGAAAAGGTTTGGCAGTAGTAGAAAACTGCCAGAGTAGGGCAGAGGTGGGATTGGCCGTACTGGGTAACTGCCAGTGGGTAGGGAGGAGCACACCTCATGAACAAAGGTACTTGCATAGTGAACTTTTGTATACCTAACACTAAATTGTACCCTATATATTTAAAATAAAAACTGTATATTTGTATAAAGTATCTTAAAGAGGCAATGGAAGAAAACTGTATCTTAAAGAGGCAATAGAAGAAAAAATGACTACAGTTGGAAAGAGTAACTGTAGGCAAGATCAAGTTAAAACTGTATCTTAAAGAGGCAATAGAAGAAAAAATGACTACAGTTGGGAAGAGTAACTGTAGGCAAGATCAAGTTAAATATACCTAAAATAGCTGAAATATGACTAAAATATAAAATATTATATCTATTTGTATTACAAAGTATTTTAATATAAAACATTATATAAATATATACCTAAAAATACCTTAACCCAATCTCTTCATTATCTATTATCTTCTAGTTATGGATAGGATATGGATCATCTGCACAACAGTGAGTACTCCACTCAAAAGAATAATAAAGAACTAATATTAAGAGAAAATTTCCCTAAATACATTAGACGTAAACACCAAGTTACTTTAGTCTAATCCTCTGTATAGCACCATACTCATAATTATGACATCATCATTATTTGGAAGATAATAGTAGCTTACAATATATATGAAATAAAAATAAAGAAGAGGCTGGGAGCGGTGGCTCATTTCTGTAATCTCAGGACTTTGAGAGGCTAAGATGGGAGGGTTGCCTCAAGCCAGGAGTTTGAGACCGTCCTGAGCAATATAGCAAGACTTTGTCTCTACAAAAAAAATTAAAACAGAAAAAAAATTACCTGGAAGAGTGTCCTGCATCTCTGGTTCCAGCTACTCTGGAGGCTGAGACAGGAGGATCACTCTAGACCGCTGAAGCAGCAGTGAGCTGTGATTATGCTGCTGCACCCCAGCTTGGGTCACAGAGTAGAACCTCAACTCAAAAAAAAAAAAAAAGAAAGAAAGAAGGGAAAAAAGAGAGAGAGAAAAAACAAAAAAGAAAGTCAAGAAGTGACAGTGTTTTGGGAAAGAGAAAAAATAATGAGAGATTTCCTTAAAGGATAAAAAGATGAAGTTACCTAGATGTAGGCCTAAAGATTTCAATCTTGTCTGTGGACCCTGAAACAACACTGTGTCTTGGTTTCAGCTCCTCTTAGCTGTAGGCTGGGGAAGTATGGCCAGCCCAGGAACTCACCCAGTGATTCGACATTAGCATTCCCAGAGACTTGTAAGAAGCCTTGCCTATCAGTGCACTTGGACACAGGCCTGGAATATGCAAAACTCTAATCAGATTTTCATTCCAGTACTAATCTCACAGACCAAGGTCTGGAGGCAGTCCATTCCATGCATGAACTAGATATAATCCATGCCTGCTGGAGACTCTGGTAACAGACCTGCCAACTTCAGACTCCATTGAGGACCTAGTATCAGCCACATGACCAGAATGCAACCTCACTCCACTATGGTCCTGAAGGCAATCTCATATGCCCAAAGGGCTAGTAGGATAGGATTTCAACTTGCTGAAACCAGTTTAAAAATACCAAAGGAAAGATTTGTTGCTATAAATGCACAGAAACCAATGAAAGAATACAAAGAGCACAAAGAATCAGACAAAGATAATGTTACCAAAGAAAATTAAGAAAAGTCCAATAGTTGATTGGCATACCAAAGCAATGGAGATATGCAGATTGCTTGGAAAATAACCCAATATAATCATCTTTAGAAAACCCAGGGAGGTATGAGAAATTACAGATAGACAACTAAATAAAATTAGGAAAATAATCCATGAACAACATGTGGAGTTTGAAAAAGAAATTGAAACCATAAAAATAACCAAACTGAACACTGGAGATAGACAATACAATGCAGAACTGAAAAACTCAATAGAGAGTTTCAACAGCAGATTTGACAATGCAGAAGAAAGAATTAGTACATTCAAAAACAGGTTATTTGAAATTAGTCAATTAGATGAACAAAAAAATTAAAAAGTATTTAAAAAGCATAAAACACTTATGGGACATCATTACTCATATAAATATATGATTTATGAAAGAACCAAAATAAGGGTCATAAGTGAAGAAAATATCAAGACATTTCAAGACAACAAAAGTTGAGGGAATTCATTGCCATGAGATCAGCTTTATATGACATGCTAGCAGGAATTCTTTGAGTTGAAACTAAGGACAATAAGTAACAACATAAAAACATAGAAAAGTATAAAACTCAATGGTAAATATACAGAGTGCCAAAAAAGTATACAAATTTTAAGAAAGGAAAAATCTGTATTAAAATTGTGATTCCCAATATATACAAAAGATGAATACAATTCATGTTTGACTTCTACAATTACACATTGTTACCATAATTCAATTCAACTTCATAAAGTAATATATAGATAACACCTCTTAAAATGTGTATACTCTTTTTGGCACACCTTGTATTTATGTGTGTGTGTGTGTGTGTATGTGTGTGTGTATACATATATATAATATATATATGTTTATATATGTATGTATATATACATTCTATATATATAAGCATAAATACACACACACACACACACACACACACACACACATAATCAAACTCAGAATACTCCAAATACTGTAAAGGTGGTGTTGTGTAATAACTCTTATGAAAGCTAAAAGGCAAATATATTTAAAACAACTGTAACTAGAATAATAAGCTTACAGATACATAATATATGTAGGTATAAATTATGACATTAATTTTATAACTATTTGTGTGATAATAAAAGTGTAGAGTTTCTGTATTGTATTAAATTTAAGGTATTATCAACTTGAATTAGGATATCATAGCCATAAAATGTCACTTGCAAAACTCATGGTAACCACAAAGAAAAAAAAACCTATATTAGATACATAAAAGATAAAGACAGCAATCAAAACATAGCACTAAAAAAAATGAAAACAAATCACAAAAGAAGGCAAGATTGGAAGAAAGGAACAAGGGAAGTATAAAACAGTGCAAAATTAACAAAATGTTACTAGTAAGTTCTATCTATCAAGAATAGTGGATGAATGAACTAACATGCACCCATTGAAGATTCAACAAGATCAACGTGGACCTGCAAGAGACTTGCATAAGCCTTAAGGACATATAGACTGAAAGTGAAGAATGGAAAAAGATAATCCAAGAAAATTATAACCTATTTATAGCAGAAAAAAAATACGTTTACTCACAAATTATAAACAAAGTCACTATATAAGGATAAAATGATGAACTAATAAAGAGTAAACAACAATTATAAATATATATGTACACAACATCAGAACATCTAAATATAAAGCAAATATTAAGAAATTTGAAAAGTGAGATGGACTCAATACAATAATGGTAATAGACTTCAATTCTTCATTTTCGACAATGGAAACATTATCCAGATAGAAAACAAATAAGGAAATACTGGGTTTGAAACACATTTTAGATAAGTGGACCTAACAGATAAATTCATTCAATAGCTGCATTTTTCTCAAGTGTACGTGGAACGTTAACCAGTATAAATTATGTTAGGTCACAAACAAGGCTTAACAAACTTAGGAAGATTGAATTTATCAAGTATTTTTCTTAGTGTAATAGATCAAAACTGAAAATTGGTAAGAGAAATAATTTTGGAAAAATTACAAATATGTGGAAATTAAATAAGATGCTATTGAATTTTGAATGGGCAAAAAAAATAAAAGGAGAATTAAGAGCTATTTTGAGCCAGATGAAAATGGAAATACAGCATACCAAAAATTATGGAATGTAGCAAAAGCACTTTTAGAGGGAAAGTTTATAGCAACTAACACATATATCAAAAAAAGAAAGACCTCCTATAAGCAATCTATCATCACACTTCAAGGAACCAAAACACAGTCAGTAAAAGGAAATAAATAATACGGATTCGCACAAAAATAAATAAAATAGATAATATAAAACAATAGACTAGATGGATAATTTAAGAGTGTTTTTTTAAAACATAAATAAAATTGACAAAGCATTAGCCAGATTAACCAGAACAGAGAAAGAGAGAGAGAGAGAGAGAGAGAGAGAGAGAGAGAGAGAGATACGACTGAAATAAAATCAGAAAATAAAAAGAAAGAAATATGAAGGATAATAAGAACTACCAAGAACAGTTTTATGCCAACAAATTTAACAACCTAGAGAAATCCTTTGAAACATACAACCAATATCGAATCATAAAGGGATACAAAATAATAACAGAATATTAATAAGTAAGAAGATGTAATCAATAATAAAAAATAATTTTACAATATTTTATTGAATAAGAACCAAGAGCAGAATATGTCCTGTTCAACAAATTTACAAATTTTGTAAAAATGTAAGATGATTTATTGTATTGTTCTTCATCTGGTACTTTGTGAAGTATATTTTTAAATATTTAAATTTATATTGATCCAGTAGTGTTAATGATAAATGTAATTCACCATGCTATACATACATGATCATCCTAAAAATAGAATTATAGAAGTAGAAAATAGAACAGTGATTTCTAGAGACTGGACATGGGTTGACACAAAAAGGGAAGACATTGATCAACAGGCAAAGTATCAGTTATACAGTAGAACTATGTTCTGGTGTGCTATTACACAGTATGGTACTATAGTTAATGACAATGTATTTATTTTATATTTCAAGACAGCTAAGGGAGAAAATGTTAAATGTTCTTACTACACAGAAATGATAAATATTTGAGATGATGACTATTTAAATAAGATTGTTTGAGCATTTCATAACGTACACATGTATGAAAGCATTATATTTTACCCCGTAAGTTTATGTAATTGCTATTTGCCAATTACAAATGAAATTTAAAAATAAAATAAGATCCAATTATAAGGAAAATGAAATCTAATCTGTATATCCTGACATACCTGACCAACACGATGATTTTTAATTCACTGTTAAGATTATAATCTTCCTGATTTAGAAGAACCACCCTCAATCAAAATTATCAAGCACAGTATAATTTTGGAAAGTAGCTTTTAGTGCAAATTTGAAAGTTTAATGACATCAATCTAAAATTAAAAGATAAAATGGTACTTGTTTAAAATTTATATAGTGTTAAAATCATTTGACTGCATCTCATATTGTGTTAATTATGTGTAATGTCAATTTATTTTGCATACTTTCTGAGATGAAAAAAGTTAAAACAAGAATTCCATTACTACACAAAATTTGCACTACAAACATTTTTGAGTTTAAACTACATTTCCAGCAATATTTTCAAAGTTTCAAGGCATACACTAAAGACATTTTGATGTTTTAAAATCCATTTAACTATGCATCCAAGGAGTTTCCACTTAAACTGCAATTTATAGTGGTTAATCTGTAATTTAATGGCATGCTTAAAGGCAGATAACAGAACAACCTAACAGAATTCTATATATTCCCTGTAAATAATGAAGAAGGTGAGTGGCTCATGCCTGTAATCTCAACAATTTGAGAGACTGAGGTGGGAAAATTTCTTGCACCCAGGAGTTTGAGACCAGTCTAGGCAAAATAGTGAGACTTCACTTGTTAGAAAGATTAATTAGCCAGATGTGGAGGCATGCACCTGTAATCCCAGCTACTCAGAAGCCTGAAGCTGAAGGATCACCTATACCCAGGATGTCGAGGCTGCAGTAAGCCATGGTCCTGCTATTACATTCCAGCTGAGTGACACAGTGAGATCCCAACTCAAACCAACAACACACAAAGAAAAGCAACGAGTTTTCTCAAATAAAATATATTCTCATGGAGGGATATCAATATATGACAAACCTGTGTGAAAAAAATTTCAAAAAAATGTAACATTTAATTACATATGATATTTAACGGATAAACATCTGCAATTTCCCCCAATGCAACCATAAATATTTTTCCAGTAAAGGTCACAAGTGAAGTCTTGAATATCTTTTAGCTATTAATATTATTGACTTCTTGATAGTAGTATACATAATACAATATCTTCTAATTCCTTCTTTCTTATAACAGCCTATCTCTTGGCTCCTATTATTGTCAACTGCTTCTAAATGTTTTCTTTTCTTTGTTAAGATCTTCTTTACTGTGTCCTCTTGTTTGGTAAAACTAAAATTGATTTTACTTTCAAAAAATTATTTCAAATAGAATAAGTCAAAGTTTGAAATAATCCTAAATTTTGGAATGCAATAATAGTTTTTAAACTATTGAAGACATAAATATAACTGGGACAAATTACTCTATTGATGCAAATAATGCACATTACATTGTTTCAGCAAGCACAATATATTTAGATATTATTTAATGATTATGCAAAGTAGGCAGTGTGACAGTGTTGGTTTTCAATATTACTAGGGGGTGTTTTATTTATTTTACAATATAAATATCACACTTCTAAACTGACAATTTCTGGTTATATTTTTGAGATAGGTAACTTTTTGAGAAAAGAATGGTTGGCAGTGAGATCACTCAGAAGTTTGAATGGTAAGTTTAGAGCAGAGAAAACAAAATCCAGAATATGCAGGAAGCATATCATTCAGGAACATCACCAAAAATGAAGAAATGTGAGAAGAGTGATAGTATCATAAAAACAGAGAGCACTAGGAAAAGGAGGAAAAAGAATGAGGAGAAGGAAAACCAACATATGATAGAAGAGATATTAGTAAGCTAAAAAACTTCTTGTAGATAGCTCATTAGGTAATGAGAAATAACCAGAAGATGGATTAGCCAGACCTAAAAGTGACAGATACAACTCAAGAGTCTTATATTTCTAGGTTCTCTATCTTTGTGATTCAAATTCTTTTCTCAGAGATACTAGACATATAGACTTGTATACACACATGCACAACTATCACAGCAAGAAAAATAAAACTCACCTTCTGTATACCTGCAATTTGAAGATTGTTTTTTAAACTGAGCCATTGGTTGAGTCACTGGCTCAGAAAAAAAAGTTTATTCCACCTCTGTCACTCCTGGCCCACAAGAAATCCCCAACTGTGTTCTAATCTGCGTTGTCTGGATCCTGAAATGTCTTCCTGCTTTTTCTATGAGTGCAGAAGAGAAGGACTACTCCCGAGCAATGTTCCCAGACCAAACAGAAATTTCAGTCCCACGAACCAGATTTCTTGTTCCTGAACTCTGTAGCCAGGCAGAGTAAGGAATTAGTCCAGGAGCAGGAAAAGAGACTCTGGACCCTTGGTCTCATAGGATCATAAAACACATTTTAGCAGCAGATGTTTATCTGTTCATTTGAATGCATGCACAAATAATCACAGGTAGATACAAAGATCAAATAATAAATGGTAGACCAATTCTTGTCTTTCTCGCACCTTGACCCAGATAATTTATGTAGAGCAATAACACTAGAACCAGGTTGTTAAAAAGTAGGCAATTACTCAATTTTTCTCCTATTACCCAAAACTTGTCTATTGACTCCAGTCTCCTTGCCTAAGACTGCTCTTTTGAAGTTCAAAATTGATACTGGCCTCTATTTTTCTCAAATGTGGTGACCATCTAAACTCTACCTACTATATTGGACCTAAACTCTGCTATCAAATCGTCTTGCTAATCTTTATACTGGCCTATGAGGTTCTTTAATGGAGTCCCTGGGACTCCATCTTTGACCTCGGCTCAAACTAATTGCCCATAAGTGTTTACCTGCTCTAGCCAAAACTATCTCCGTGCTTTCCATGATTATACCAAGCAGCTTTTACTTCATGCTTACTCGTTCCTCTGCCTTGAGTATTCTTCCAGCGTTTCACACAACTCTCCCATTCACCATCTCAGGTCTTCATTCATACTTAAAGGGAGGTTTGTCCAATGTTGCCACCCTCCTTCTACCCTTATACATCTTTGCTACTCTATTTCTCCTTAGTACTTATCACCATTTAATATACTCCCTTTTTTACTTATTTGAATGTTTATGGTCAGCTTCTCTCCATAAGAATGCAAGCTGCTTAAGGTAAACATGTATGTCTTCTCTCTGTATTGCTCTATCCCAATTGCCTTTACACAATATCTATGCTACATTAGATTTATGAAATATAAAGATATTCAAGATCATAAAATGGATTGGGGGTAAGGAGCTTTTTTTTTTTTTTTTTTTTAGAAATGTTGATTGTTTTCTGTGTAATTCTGTTGGTTATAAATATTTCCAATTTTAAAATGAGAACATGAAAATTCTGGCACATACAAAAACAACAACTAAAGTTGTCTATGTCTTCAGTGACAATCAAAGGAAAGAAAATTTAGGGAGAGGGCCAAAATTGAAGAGAAAATATATCAAATTTTCAAATTCTGCACATGTAGAAGGAATTTTCATCTGGACTCTATGTTTTCCCTATCAGTTACTTCTCCTCTACTCACTTGAAAAGAATAAATACTCTTCTGATTTTGTGGCATTTGGTACATTCACAATTTGTGCAGCCATCACCAAAATCTTGTTCCAAAACAGTCTAATCAGCAATATGTAAGAGTTCTAATCTCCTCACATACTCTTCAATACTTAATTTTTCTTTTTTAAAATGTTTTTTATTTATTTATTTTTTAGTTGCAGTCTCACTCCATCCCCCCACTGAGTGCAATGACATGCTCATGACCTCTCCAGTGTTGATCTGCTGAACTCCAGCAATCCTTCCCACATCAGTCTTCCAAGTAGCTGGAACTACAGGTGCATACTACCATGCCAGCTAATTCTTGATTTATTGTAGAGATGAGGTCTTGCCAAATTTTCTGGGCTGGTCTCGAATTCTTTTTTTTTTTTTTTTTTTTAAGCAGTGGAGGAGAATGGCCATGCACATCCCAGTGGGTATTATGAAGTCATATTACAGTGTGGTTTTGATTTACATTTCCCCAATGACTAATGGCGTCTAACATTCTCTCAGGTTTGTATTGGCCACGTGCATATTGTCTTTGTTAGAGAAATATCTATTTATCAAATTTTGGGGGACTTTTTAATGTTAAAGTGTTTTTTTTCATTTTGTTGTCTAATGGAAAGACATAACCTTATTTATTTTTTGTTGACACATATCTTCTCCATATTCTCACCAACATTTTTTATCTTTTCAGAGTTTTTAAAATAACAAATTCCCTACTAGATGTGAGGTTAGGTTTCGGTATATATTCCCCTAATGATTTTTGATGTTGAACATCTTTTTATATATCAGTTATTTGTATGTTTTCTTGGAAAAATGTTTATTCAGGTCTTTGGCTGCTTTTTGATCAGTTTTTTTTTCTTTTGCTATTAAACTGTATGAATTCCTTTTATATATGTGGCATTAACCATTTTCTTATAAGATATATATTTTCCAATATTTTCTCCTAGTCTGAAGGTTGCTTTTTCAATTATTTTAATTGTTTTGTTTCTTGCACAGAAGTTTTTAGTCTGATGCCATCCCACATGTTTATATTTGCTTTTCTTTCTATGCTTTTGGTACCATGTTAAAAAAAAAAAAAAACATTGTCAATACCAATGTCAAGGAGCTTTTCCTTATGTTTTCTTCTAAGAGTTTTATGGTCTTTAAGTCTTTAAACCAGTTCAAGCTGATGTTTGTGTATATGGTGTAAGATAAAGACTCAATTTCATTCCTTTAATGCACATATCCAGTTTCCCCATCACCACAAAGAGACGATCTTTTCTCCATTGTGTGGTAAACTCATAAAAGAAAAGCTGATCATATATGTGTGTGTGTTTACTTCTGACCATTCTATTCTGTTCTATTTTTTCTATGTCTATTTTTATGCCAATATCACATTATTGTAATTACTGTAGTTTTATGACATATAATTTGAAGTCAAAAAGTGATATTTAAAACTTTGCTCTTCTTTCTCAAGATTGTTTTTGCTATCTGTAATCTTTTATGGTTCCATATAACCCTTAGGATTATTTTTTATAGTTCTATAAAAATCACCATTGAATTTTTATGGGGATTTCATTGAATCTATAGATCTTTTTGGCAGTGTAGACACTTTAGCAATAGTAATTATTTCAAGTCACTATAATAGATATATTTCCATTTACTTGTAGCTTTAGTTTTTTTCATCAATGTCTTACAGTTTAAGTGTACAGATCTTTCACCTTCATGGTTGAATGTATTTCTAAATATCGTATCCTTTTTGATGCCATTGAAATGAAACTTCTTTCTTAATTGAATAGTTTGTTATTAGTATGTAAAAATGTTGCCAATTTTTGTATGTTATTTTTTAATCTTATAACTTTATTGAATTTATTAGTTTTAGCAGTTTTTTGTGGAGTTCTTATCATTTTATATAAATGAGATGTTACCTGAAAACAAACACAATTTTATTACTTCTTTCTGATTTGACACTATTTTTTTCTTTTTCTTGCATAATTGCTCTGCTTAGGACTTTCAGCATAATGTCAACTGTAAGTTGCAAGATGGTGTATCCTGGTCTTATTCCTGACATTTTTTGCTTTTTACCATTGAGAATGATGTTAGCTGTGGCTTTGTCATATATAGCCTTTATTATGTTATGGTATACTCCTTGTATATGTTCAGTGTTTTTCATCATCCATGAATATTGACATTTACTGTTTTACTGTGTCTATTGAGATTATCATATACTTTTTCCTTTGTCCTGATGATGTGATATATCACTTTTAATGATTTGTGTATGTTGAAAATTTGTATCCTTAGTCCCAGAGATAAATCAAACGATATCATGATGTATGATTCTTTTAATGTGCCATTGAATTAGCCTTACTAGCATTTTTTGAGGATTACTGTATTTATATTCACCTGGATATTAACATGCAATGTTTTATTCTTAATGTCTGGCTTTGTTATCAAGGTGATGCTGGCTTCATAATGTGAGTTTAGCAGTGACCTTTCATGGATTTTCTTCTTTGGGAGACATCAAAACCAGAGGGGTTCTCTCTCAGCACTGAGCTCTATTTTCCTTGGATAAGAATTAATATGGGTAAACTGAAACTGGTTCTATTTTTTAATGCACTTATTCTCAAACATTTTTCTCCACTGGAGTGCTGGAACATTACAGCCAGGCTCCAGGGCCCCACAATTGAATTATTTCCTGTGGGTTGTTGTTGTTTCTTTGTGGAAATGAAGGCTGAATCCTTCTGTTTTCCCATCCTGCTGATATCCTTCTTTATATATTCTGCACAATAAACTCATATATGATTTGCAAATAATGTATCATGCTGTGTGGGTTGTTTTTTTGCTTTCTTGACAGTACCTTTTGGTGCACAAAAATTTTAACTTTAATGAAGTCTAATTTGACTACCTTTTTTCTTTGGTTTATGTTCTTTTTATATCACATATAAAAAGAAACTATTTCTTAATTCAAGATCATGAAGATTTAAATCTAAGTTTTCTTCTAAAAGTTTAGAGCTGTAGTCCTTAGATGTAGATTTTGGATCCATTTTTAGTTTATTTTTGAGTACAGTGAGTGAAAAATGGGGTCCAAATTTACACTTTGCACGTGGGTCTTCAGTTTCCCTACAACAGTTGTTGAAAAAACTTTTCTCCCTCATCAAATGTTGGTTTATGCCCCCTGTATAAAAGCATAAAGAGTAGAATAATGAACACTGGGGACTCCAAAAGGAGAAGGATGGAAAAGGTGAGGGTTGAAAAATTACCTACAAGGTACTGTGTTCACTATTCAGGTAATGAGTATATTCAAAGCCCAGATCTCAACACTACACATAATAATCCATGTAACAAATCTATACATGTACCCTCAAATCAATTAAGAAATTGTGAAAAAAAATAGTGCGTTACTACTACAGGAATTTCATGAAAAAGGAAAATTAAACTTTGATGATAGAAATTAAACCAATGGCTACCTAAGAGGCACTTAATGTTCTATATTTTGATTAAGGTGTGGATTACTTGGGGTGTAAAATTGTCTATGCTTGCAAAGATACACATCTGTAATTCATACTTTAATAATTAAAAGAAGAGAAAGCTTTTAAAATTTTGTGTTTGAGGGTAGAAATTCTAGCCTAATCTTGTTGGATCAATTAACATCCTTGGGTCAAAAGGGAAACAACTGCTAGCTTACTTTATGACTCAGTATATGGATTACCAATGAAAAAAGTAAATTGCTTAGAGCAATCAGAGAAGAGAAGGCAATCAGGGGTATCCAAATAGAAAAAGAGGAAGTCAAGTTATCTCTCTTTGCAGATGACATGATTGTGTACCTTGAAAACCCAAGAGAATCTGCCAAAAACCTCCTTGCACTGATAAAGGACTTTGGCAAAGTCTCAGGGTATAAACTAAATATGCAAAGACAATCGCATTTCTATACACCAATAATAAACAAACAGAAACCCAAATAAAAAGCACAATTCCATTCACAATAGCCACACACAAAAAATGAAATACCTTGGCATCCTCCTAACCAGAGACATGAAAGACCTTTACAATGAAAACTACAAAACACTGCTCAAAGAAATCAAAGATGACACAAACAAGTGGAAAAATATTTCATGCTCATGGATTTGAAGAATCAACATTGTTAAGATGTCCATTTTATCTAAGACAATCCATAGATTTAATGTAATACCCATCAAATTACCAGCAACATTCTTCTCAGACCTAGAAAAAACAATTCATGAATTCATATGGAAACACAAACAACCAAGAATAGCCAAAACAATTCTCAGCAAAAAAAAAACAAAAACAAAAAACAGGAGGTATCACACTCTCATAGTTTAAACTACATTATAAAGCTACAATAATCAAAACAGCCTGGTACTGGTACAAGAACAGGCATATAGACCAATGTAATAGAATTGAGATTCCAGAAGCAAAACCTCAATTTCTCAACCAACTCATCTTGTTCCACCACCCACTACTGGGGAGAGGAGAACCTATTCAGTAACTGGTGCTGGGAAAACTGGCTGACCACATACAGAAGATTGTAATAGGACCCCTACCTATCCCTATACACAAAAATTAACTCTAAATGGATCAGAGACATAAATGTAAAACCTCAAACTTCAAAAACCTTAGAAAATGCAGGAGACTCTCTTATGAAAGTAGGAACTGACAACCAATTCCTGATCAAAACACAAAGTGCCCAGGCCATAAGAGATAAGATAGACAAATGGGATCTCACTAAACTGCCAAGCTTCTGCAAAGCCAAAGAAAGCATCAAGAGAGCATGGAAACAGCCCAGAGACTGGGAAAAAATATGTGCCAATTCCATGTCTGACAAAGGGTTAACATCTAGGATCTACAAAGAACTCAAACATGCTGAAAAGAAAGAAACAAACAGCCCCATTACAAAGTGGGCTAAAGATATGAATAGATACTTCTCAAAAGAAGACATATGAGCAATCAACAGATACATGAAAAAATGTTTTGCTTCACTAGTCATCAAGGAGATGCAAATTAAAACTACACTGAGATATCACTTAACTCCAGTCAGGATGGCTATCATCAACAACTCAAAAAGTAACAGATGCTGGAGAGGATGTGTTAAAAAAGGAACACTTCTACACTGTTGGTGGGAATGTAAACTAGTACAACCTCTGTGGAAATAAGTGTGGCGATTCTTAAAAGTTCTAAAAATCAACCTTCCATATGACCCTGTGATTCCCCTGCTGGGAATGTACCCAGGAGAACTCAGGTCACTGTATAAAAAAGATAACTGCACATGTATGTTTATTGGAGCATTGTTCACAATAGCAAGAACATGGAAACAACCGTCCTGCCAGTCAAAAGAGGACTGGAAAAAAAATGTGGTACATATACACAATGGGATATTATGCAGCCATAAAGAACAAAATCATGAACTTCGCAGCAACCTGGATGGAATTAGAGTTTATAACACTGAGTGATCTCTCATAGAAACAAAGAACTGAGTATCACATGCTCTCATGCATAAGTGGACCTTGAACAACTACTTTATTACTGTAAGAAAAGGATTGAAAGTAGTGGGAAATATCGAGGGGGGGATGGGGGCGTGGGAAGGTGGGATTGACAGTAGTCAATATTTGCCTGGGGAAGTGGGGTCACACCTCATCAATAAGAGTACCTGCACACTGAATATTTGTATACCTAACCCTGAATTGTACCCCACATTTTAAAATAAAAATTAAAAGAGTAGGGAAAAAAGTAAACTGTTTTTCATCATCTTATAAAACTTAGGTTTTCTCAAATCCACAACTTTTTGTCTCATGTTTTTTAAAAATTCTGCTTCACAAATATAGAAGAGAAAGTTACAAACTCACCTTTAGAAATTGGAGATTGTTACTAATATTTTTATTCACATCATTCTGCTTCTTTGAGTCCAGTGTGCTTAAAATTAGTTCACTAATTAGGCCTCTAATCAAGCAAGACTGCAATAATGAGTAGAATTGTTAACCTTGCCTTTCCTAATCTTTTGAATTAAAAAATATATCCTTTTGTTTAAGGGAAGAAATCCTGTGTCAGGATGATATAATTGTCCTCCCTATCCTCCCCCCAAAAGTCAGCCCTTTTATCTTATATGGGAAGCAGAATACAGGTATGGTAATAATTAAACAGAATTAAACAAACATAAAATGTCACTAAATTAACAGTCTGCATGTCAAAACTCTGTATCACTCTCCTTACTGATAATCACACTCTTGTGTAGTCTCCTCCCACACTATGTCAACAGTGGTCTGTCTGATCAGTTGAAAACAGCAGAAGTGATGATATGTCACTTCCAAGGTTAGGTCATAGAAAAATTGCAATCTTTCCTCTCTTCCTCTCCCTTTCTCTCCTCTCCTCTCTTTCACTGATTACTTATTCTGGGGAAAGTCAACTGCTATATCCTAAAACATGGAACTAGCTCAGTCAAAAGACCCATATACTGAGGAACTGAGGTCTTTAGTCAACAACCATGTAATGAGCTTGTCCTTAAACGGACCCTCTAGACACAGTCAAGTCTTTGGATGGCTTCAGTCTTAGCTCACAGTCTCACTGTAACCTATATGAGACTGTGAGCCAGAACTACCCAGATAAGTTGCTCCTCAGACAATTACTGAATTGTGAGTTACTACACATTTGTTGTTTCAAGCTACTAAGCTTTGGAGTAATTTGTTGCACAAGACTCTGCCATAAGAAATGTGTTCGAGACCCATCTGGGCAGTGAGACCTCATCTCTACAATACATCAAAAAATCAGCCGGGCATGGTAGTGCATGCCTGTAATTTCGGCTACTTGGAAGGCTGAGGCGGAAGGATCGCCAGAGCCCAGCAGGTTGAGGCTGTGGTGGCCGGGAGTGGCCACTGCACTCCAGTCTGTACGACAGAGTGAGACTACAACTCAAAAAAAAAAAGAAAAAAAGAAAAAAAAATGTGGCTTCCACCTTGATAAAGGTTATTCACTATCATGGTCTTAGAATGGCATACCTATAAGGAGGGGTCCCCAAAAAAACCCTGAATTTATTTTAAAAATGTGTATTTATTCTTACACATTTAAACTTCAGTCACCTTCAAATTATTTTCCATTTAATGCAATATACCTATTGACATACTTTTTCTACTGCTCAAGTCAGTTTTGAGCTCATCAATTTTGATGCCTTTTAGTGCTTCTGCCATTTATTTTTTCAGCTCTTCCACATTAGCAAAACGTTTTACTATGAGGACTTTTTTATCCAAAGAAACAAAAAGAATTGGGTGAATAGGGAGGGTGGGGCATAGGGGTCATGCCATTTTTGATCAGAAACTGCTAAACCTTAGTGTGGTGTGAGCAAGAGCATTGTCATGGTGGAAGAGCCAGTCACCTGCTTGCCACAACTTAGGATGCTTCTGCAAATCATGTCACAACTTTCTCCAAACTTCCAGATAAAAATAGACGGGGAAGCCTGTACTACAATGGGCCCACTCTCCAAAAGTTAATTATGTGGGGTTTTTTTGAGTCCCCCCTCATATAATTAATTCTAGTAGTTCTTTAAATGTAGCAGTTTTGTACTTGATCTATGGCTTTCTCTTCGATAATTACATTAAATATTTGAAACAGAGAAATGCCTGCTTTGACTCTCAAAATGAATTTGTATTTCTTCTGATATCGAAATTTGGCCAGTATTTCCAGAACACTGCCCAACAAGACATTATTCTAACTTTTATAGTTTATTTGCTAATTTACAGACATTTGTTCCATTGTAGAGATCTAGTCATTTCTATGTGAAATTGTTGACCTCACACATGCCAATTACATTCACCTTTCTATCCAACATCAAAAGTTAATAATGGGAATAAGTTGAGAGGTGGAAGACTAGCACACTGAGTACTTATAAGACTATTGCTAGCCGAGTTCAGTGGCTCAGCGTATAATACTGTGCCTTGGGAGGCTGAGTGAGTGGATTGCCTGAGCCTGTGGGTTCGAGACCCGCCTGGGCAACTTGGCGAGACCTTATCTCTACAATAAATCAAAAATCAGCCCAATGTGGTAGCTCGCACCTGTAGTTCCGGCTACTTGGAAAGCTGAGGCGGAAGGATCACCAGAGCCCAGCAGGTCGAGGCTGCAGTGGCCGGGAGCAGCCACTGCACTCCAGTCTGGGAGACAGAGTGAGACTCCAACTCAAAATAAATAAATAAATAAAGACTATTGCTTATTTCTGCCTTATTCCTCTTTCAGGATTTCTCTCAGTTACAGATGCCTTAGCCTATAAGGCAATGTTTGACAGGACAATCATGTGCTCTGTGTCATAAATTTTAAATGTGAGATGACAGTAAAAAAGATAACATTTTAAAGTCTTTCAACAGCACTTAAAATAAAATGGAAAATTTTTCTTTTTTTTTTTCTGAAAGTCTCTGATTATGAGAGAAAACTTGGGTCTCCATTATATAAGTCATTGATGAGGAGGGAAAATTTGTTCAGAAAGAATATCCTCACCAGAGCTACTTTACAAGTACAGTCACTTAATGTTTAGAGAGAAACTTGTTTATGGGATTTATCTCAATCTTTGTTAGTCAGTGACAATAGGATCCTTACTTTCTACAAGTGTGGTACTTTTCCAACTTTATGGAAGGAAATGGTGTATTCTCCTTACTTTCTCCTCTTATGGGTAATCCTGAAGAGACAGCCTCTATTTTGTCCCTATTGTCTTAAAATTAGATCAATTCTTAGCATCTACTCATTGGTGGAATGAGTAGTCCAGTGGAGGGAGTGGATTAGGGGAAAAAAAGAAGAACTGCAGACTTCTATATCACAACCATCAAAAAGTATACAATTAATTCCAAGTCCTCAGTGATGATACCAAAATCTTTAAATTTTTGGCCATCCAATCAGTCATGTAACAATTCTCATTGTCCTTGCAGATTAATACATATTCTCAGTGATACAACACAATTGTGTGGCATCAAAATCTATTTGGCTTCTCAGCTAGTTTGATATATTAACTCTACTTCTAGTTCTCAACTCCAATTACCTGTTAGAATCACCTTAAAATGTATTAAAATAGTGCCATTTCCAAAATTCCACCTCAGATTCATCAAAAAAAAATTTCTCAAAGGTTGGAAGTAGAGAGAGATATAAGATGATGAATCAGTGATTTAGAAAATACTCCAAGGTGATTGTACTATGCACCAAAAATCAAAATCACAAGTCTAAGATGACAACTCTATGCTCCCTGGTTCCTTATCATTCCACTCATACTGAGCCCTCCAAGATAGGGTGAGTAAAGAGACTGTGCATTGTTCAAAGTCTGTACTATCACACCAGCTACACAGGAAAAAGACAGGCAATGTTTTGAACTCTGTTCTTCTCATTAAGAGTTTCACTCACAAATAATTGAGTGTTCTCAATTCATATCATTATCTTCGTGGCTGTAATGATACTGTGGAGCCTCACCCAAGTTTTTATGGAACCTTCATTACATAGGCATGATTGATTAGATCATTGAACCTTGGCTATCAACACAACCTTGAGCTTTATCTTAGTATGTTTGTGTTATTATATATAACTTCCTTCATCTCTGGAAAATTATTTTCTGTTGCTCTTTGAATATTTCTTCTTATATACATTTTTTCTTTTTATTGTTCCTACTTTTCAATCCATTCTTACTTTTTAAATAAAAAGAGACAAAATAAATATTTTAATAATTGTGTATCTACTACATTTGTGTCTATTAACATATATTTTGAAATAACATTTTATTTTAGAATAGTTTTAGGCTTATAAAAAAGGAGCAAAGATAGTACAGGTGTTCCCATGTACCCTAACACTTGTTTCTATTATTGTTAACATTTTACATTTGTGTAATGCTGTAGTCACAATGAATGAACCAGTCCTGTTGCATTATTATTAACTAAAGAGTGTACTTTACTTAAATGTTCTAATTTTTTATTGTTCCCACTTTTCAATCCATTCTTACTTTTTAAATAAAAATATAACAAAATAAATATATTAATAAGTGTGTATCTACTACATTTGTGTCTATTAACATATATTTTGAAATAACATTTTATTTTAGAATAGTTTTAGACTTATTATAAAGGAATATCTGAGGCTAGATAATTAATAAAGAAAAGTACATTTGGTCCACAGTTCTGCAGGCATACAAAAAGGATAGTGTCAGCATCTTTTGCTAAGGGCTTCAGGAAGTTTACACTCATGGAGTAAGGGATCACATTCAAGAGAAAGTAGGGGAGAGAAGACTGGAGGTGGTGCTAGGTTCTTTTTAATAATGACTTCTTAAGGGAGGTAAGATTGAGAACTCACTCACTCCTTTGAGAATGGCACCAACATATTCATGAGGGATCATCTCCTACAATCTGAGCACCTCCCACAAGGCCCCACCTCCAACACTGGGGATCAAATTTTGAGACGTGGTGGGGTCAAATAAGCCATATGCAAACCATAGCAATCCCCTCTCCTCTCTGAAGTAGGCTGAAAATAGTAACCCTCTAATGCTGTCTTGGTCTTTCCAGTGACTAGTTTCCATTCAGAAGCTACCTAGGGGCTGCTAGTCTCAGTCAACTTATTAGCACACACAATAACATCACTTTGGAGTTTCTAAAGATTTTGGGAATTTGATGCCAGGAAGCAAGGTCAAAGACCAAATATATATTTCACAGTATCACACATACACTTGCCAAATTTATGTCTGTTTGGGAATGGAAACCCAAATCTCTAATGAGATTATTAGTTGTTCAGGTAAGATTCAAAGGAAGACTAGTGTCGATATAAAGAAAGAAGCTGAGGCACAATATAAAATTTTAGAAAATTTACTTGGGACAGCTACCTGGAACACTCAGACCCAGTTATCTAGGATAGGAGTTTCATTTGGTCTTTGCTACGAGCAGATTTTTAAAGGCCAAAAGGGAATGAGGAGAGGGCTGTACAAAGTTGTTTGTCAGGAATTCTCATTGGTACTCAGACATAACATTGACTGGTGATTGGCTACATATAATTGAACCATAGGTTATGAGCTAAGGAGTCCAGTGTAGGACACTGTATAGTTAACAAATAGCTACTTGTGGTGCCAATCAGTCTAATGTCCACATAGCAAGCGCCTTCAAGAGGTGATTACTGCTATGCGGAAGAGCAGACCACAGTGAGTAAGAATAGAGAGCGGAATCAGTGTGGAGCCCGTTAGACCACAGCGATCACCCACTGCCTGGGGCTCCTGGCAGATAGTCAAGATCCCAGGCAGGGGCACCGAAGTCTACCACGTCTTGCAGGTACAAGAAAATATCCTAGGACACAGAGCTGGACTGGAACTTTTCTTTGATTTTATTATTTCTATTAATGGACAAGATTAAGTAAAGACAATGACATTCTTAAAGATCTAATGAAAGCAAAAGTTGAAAAGTCTGTATCAATACTTATCTATGACAGCAAAACACTGAGACTGAGAGAGACCTCAGTCACCCCAAGTAACGTGGCCAGCGCTTACTGGGAATGAGCATTTGTTTCTGCAATTTTGATGCCAGTGAACACATTTGGCATGTTTAGAAGTACCATCAAATTCTCCTGCAGCACTGACAAGTCTTAGACCCCACAGTGATTATACCCTTGGAGCAGATACAGTCATAAATGAGTCTAAAGATCTACCCAGCTTTATTGAAACACACAAAGCAAAGGCACTAAAACTTTGTGTGTACAACAGACACTGATAACTGTTGAGAAGTGATTACTACATCAAATTCTGTATGAGGTGGAAAAGGCAGTCTAGGATGTGGCATTGGATACGGTTATTTGCATTGAATGCCTATGTGCCCATTTGAAGAAGGAAAGAAAATTTCTTTCCAGTCCCAAAGACTGACACACTTATTATGCCTCTTAAAGATGAGTTTACAGAGGTCCAACTGTCCTCAGTTAGTGCCCCATCTTTGTTACCCCCGGGATTGAATAGAGTCTCTCTGGACTTTCTATTAGCTCAAAACCAGCTGTCAGTGATGTTCTCAGTATAGGTGTACCAACAGTACCGTTATTGCCAGTCACTCACTTATGTGGCCACCAATGAAGCCAGTTACTATATTACCAGGCAGGATGTTTTTTCCAACAGGACTGCCTCACCTCTCCAGCCTTCCCAACCTCAATCTCCTCACACCGCACATCATGCCAAGAGTGGGTTTACCAAGAATTGTGAACCTGGGTTTGCCACCTCTTCCTTCCTTCCCTCCCCGAAACCTCCCTGGCATTGCACCTCTCCTCTTGCCTTCTGAGTTCCTCTCTTCATTCCCTTTGGTTCTAGAAGGCTCTCCTCCAGCAACTCCTGGGAGCTGCTCTCTTCCTTCCCATCTTCTGATCCTGCCTGCCTCCTCAGTCATTGCCAATGTGACACCCCTGCCATGGTTGAGAGCAAACAGCGAAAAGCCTATTTCTGTGGCAGTCGATGCAAATGCTTCTGAGGCACCTTAACTTGAAAATGTTCTCCAAAATTGGCATGATATACTTATTTAACCATGGGAGCGTGTCTGAAAATGCGAACTATCATTAATTTCATGTCAGTCTGCATCATATCTGTAGGTGTCCTGTAAATAATTATAAGGGGAAAGTAAGCAGGAGGACATGGGTTGTATTCTGCAAAGTTGGGGTGGGGCTTATGGCCAGAGAGGGTAATGTCAGAAAGTACTTTCATTTTAAACAACCCTGGCGGGAGGGTGTCTGCTGGGTTTCCTGCCCCCAGCTGCTCCTTCTTTAAGGTTAAGAAATCGTTTATTTCTAGTGTTCACACTCAACATTTCTTTTACTTTGCAAACTGTTTACAAGAATGCAGATCACCTTACTAAACTATAAAGGAAAATATATTTACTTTTGGTCTCTGTGAGTCACATCTCTATTAAGACTTTATACAGAAACTCCAGTCGAAGATGCTTGTTAAAGTTACACAGCATGCACCCTTAATGGAACATTATTTATTTATTTATATATTTTGAGTTGGAATCTCACTCCCCTGCCCAGACTGAAGTGCAGTGGCACGCTCCCGGTCACCCAGCCTTGATGCTGGGCTTCGGTGATCCTTCTGCCTCAGTCTTCCAAGTAGCTGGAAATACAGGTGTGCGCTACCACACCCAGCTAGGCTAGTTTTTTATTTATTGTAGGGATGAGGTATCACCAAGTTACCTGGGTGGGTCTCAAACCCGCGGGCTCAGGCAATCCACTCGCCTTGACCTCCCAAAGTGTTGGGATTACAGGCTGAGCCACCAAGCCTGGCCGGAACATCATTATATATAGCCTATTCCCAGATGCTTGTTTTGAGCCTTTAGAACTACTCAGACAACATTTTGTAACTGCTGCTGTTGCTTTATGCGTCACCATAAAATAGGATTTTAAAAGAAATAAAGAGAGATGTTGGGCAGTTAAAAAAAAAAAGAGGTGGTTACTTAGCTGAGGGGGGAAGAGGGTGTGACTTCACCTCATTCCCATGCCTTTCTTGGTCTGATAACTTAGAGGCTTGCATTCCTCAAATTAAAAGTTTCTTTTCTCTCTCACTGAAATAAATATATGTTTGGGTTTTTACTTCTATATGTAGACCGAGGAAGGTTTGGCACTCTGAAACAGTATGAAAGTTCTTGAAAATCAAAGGCCTATGTAAGATGTGCACAGGTCTAGTTCCTAGGCTACTTGATGATGATGATTATATACATTTCTTTACATAGATACAATTTTATTTATTTAATCATAAAGGTGCAATAAGATAGATTGGAAAATATATCCAGCAACCTGAAGCTTTGTCTCTTTTCCAACTAAAAAGACTTTTTGGGTCTATAGATGATGGAGACTTCAGGGAACCTTTTCAGATTTCAGCAATGCTTTGCATTTATTTGAGGGGAATACAAGACAAGTGATATTTATCATTGTAAAAGAACACTTCTGAATATATTGAACTTAACAAGATGTATTTTCAATTTCAACTTCAAGCAGTTAAAGAATTATTGTATTTAATATGTGAATTGGATCAGCTAGACTTTCACAGTATTTATGAGGTCTCAACTGGTAACCAATGATATATTTCACATTTGTAAAAAATCACAATATTTCAATAACCTTTGGTTGTGGAATTATACAACTTTAATTCTGTTCCTCTTCCTGAAGTATTTCTTGCCCATCAACAATCCTCTCTTTGTGTAGTTCTCTAAGAAGGAATTTTCTGTATGCTT
Organism: Carlito syrichta; assembly: GCF_000164805.1. Lineage (NCBI taxonomy): Eukaryota > Metazoa > Chordata > Mammalia > Primates > Tarsiidae > Carlito > Carlito syrichta. The sequence goes on along the minus strand of NW_007249255.1, from coordinate 98,762 downwards.
CCCAGTGTCTTCCAGACATAAAGTTCTTATTTTCACACATCCTTCTCTCATCGGCTTCATGGAACCCTCTCCTCCCAGCCTCCTCTGGGTAGCTCCTGGTCTTATTTTAAATTTTTATATCAGATATCCTCCACAGGACTATAATGATTGTTTTTAGTGTCTCCAACTAGTTTAAAACACACTAGAAACAGCTCTCTTATTGTTTCTTAATTTAGGCTTTGTTTTCAGAAACATTCATTTCATCTACTTAGCTAATACTATTAGGTTTACTACTTGGGGTACACTTTACAAACATCAAAGGGGAACAGTCAATGGAAATTACATTTGTATTGCTGGGAATTATATATTTCATGAGGATATTTGTTTCTCCTGGGATGCTTTCTCAATTTCTTCCTATACCCACGCACAAGCGTTTGCCCAGTTTTTACTACTTATACCAGGTTTACTTCAACATTGTTAGGGATATTAATATTGATTTTTTTTGTGAATGCACAAGAGTCTTTTACATTTTGTTCATGGATCATCTGTAAAATCTGAATAATGATAAAAACATTGAATAATTATATAAAAGTTGCTTTTTCAAAGTTTCAATATTATACCTACTAGGTCATCTGGAAAATATTCCTAGTATTAGACCAAATGATTCATCTGTTCCTATACTTCAGCAACTTCTCAAAGTTATGCCTTGTACTTCTTTAAATTTTATGTTAGGTGCATTATGTCTCCATAAAATGTCATTTTAATATAGCAAAGATTGTCAGACTACGTTATATATATATCTTACAATATACCTTATCTATAAGAAAGTTGAAAGTAAAAGGATGAAAAATATACACTAAAAAAAAAAATTTCGCAACATAAAAGCCCTTGCTTTTTCCTATACCGTTTCTTCTACAAATCTTCCCACTCTACATCTCTTTTAATTAGGATATTTCTGAATCTTCTACACGAACACTATAAACAGTTGTCATTTGTGAGCTTCCACCCTCTTTGAACATGTTTTCTATATCTCGCCATTTTCCTATATTACAAGCTCTCCTTTTCAGGCTGAATGCAGACACTGGCAGGGCAGGGGGTGTATTCACTAAATCACAGCTCCTCCAACCTTGAATATTGTCTCTCTAAATAATCTGCCATTTATTACTTTGAAATTCATATCACTATTCAGATAAATTGAATTCACTTTCTTGATTCTGGATTTCTTTTTTCTGGAGTATAATTTTTTTTTTTTTTTTTTTGAGTTGGAGTCTCACTCTGTCACCCAGACTGGAGTGCAGTGGCTGCTCCCGGCCGCCGCAGCCTCGACTTGCTGGGCTCCAGCGATCCTTCCATCTCGGCCTTCCAAGTGGCCGGAACTGCAGGTGCATGCTACCACGCCTGGCTAATTTTTTTGATTTATTGTAGAGATGAGGTCTCGCCAAGCTGCCCAGGTGGGTCTCGAACCTACGGGCTCATGCAGTCCACTCACCTCAACCTCCCAAAGTGCGGGATTACAGGCTGAGCCACTGAGCCCGGCCTGGAGTATAATCTTTAATATTCTTCTAAAGAGTATGTAATAAGTAATATGCCTGAGACCATAACTGAAGATGCGGAACTGAAAATATCATTTCCCCCAAAACACTATTTGTATTCCAGCTATATATTAAACCCTTGATCACCTTGGAAATGTGAAGACTGCACTGGCTTCTAGTCTATGATGCTGTTGATGAGAAATGAGATGCCAATTTGATTCACATTCTTTAATAGGTGACCTTTTCATTGATATGCTTTTGGTGAAGATTTCTGTCCTATTCTGTTACTCTGACCATCTACAAATCTTTTCAATCTGTGAACTCCTAACTTTCTTCATCGCTGGAAAATTGTTTTCTGTTGCTCTTTGAATATTTCTTCTTATATACATTTTTCCTTTTTATTGTTCCCACTTTTCAATCCATTCTTACTTTTTAAGTAAAAATATAACAGAATAAATATTTTAATAATTGTGAATTTACTACATTTGTGTTTGTTAACATATATTTTGAAATAACATTTTATTTTAGAATAGTTTTAGACTTATAAAAAAGGAACAAAGATAGTACAGGTGCTCCCATGTACCCTAACACTTGTTTCTATTATTGTTAACATTTTACATTTGTGTAATGCTATAGTCACAGCCAATGAACCAGTCCTGTTGTATTATTATTAACTAATGTGTGTACTTTATTTAAATGTTCTAATTTTTGAGTGATATTCTTTTTCAGTTTATGATCCCACTCAGAATACCACATTATATTTAGTTGTCATTTCAACCTAGGCTCATCTTGTCTGTGACAGTTTCTCAGATTTTCCTTGTTTTTCATTACTTTGATAATTTTGAGGAGTTTGATAAGCTATTTATAGAATGCTCTCGTTGGGGGTTTTTCTTGATTTTTAAAAAACAGCTAAAAAGTTGTGCCTAGGGGATAAAATCACAGATGTACAGGACCATTCTCATCACAAAATATCAAGGATATACATAGCTAACATAACTTATTAGTGTTGGTGTTGATGTTAACCTTGATCATGTGGCTGAAGTAGTGTTTGTCAGGTTTTTCCACTGTAAAATCATTTCTTCCCTTACCCTTTTTTTGTACTGTACTCTTTGGAAGAAAGTGACTGTGTGAAATCCACACTCAAGAAGTAGAAAATTATGCTTCACCTCTGTGACAGGACAGTTTCTACATAAATTATTTTAAATTATTCTGCATAGAAGATATGTTGATTCTCTGCCAATTTATCAAATTGTTAATCATTTTTTATTTCAGTATAAATTCATTGCTATTTATTTTATACTTGAACTATAATTTGATGCTATTATTTCTCTTAAGATTTTCCAATTTGACTCTCTGGGAGCTCTTTTAGTTGACTCCTGTGTCTCTTTGACGTATTCTTATCATTATGTGTGTTTTGGTTAGTCTTGTCGTTTTTGTTCTAGTTGTGCTGGGTTTTGTTAGAACTTACTTTCTGGCACTACACTGTGCTCATGCTAGAATCAGCCATTCTCTGAGAAGTTCGTGTTTCTTTTATTAGAGAAGGGTATTAGAATCCAAGATCTTAGCTTTAGACATGTGTATTGCTGCTGGGGCGTCATTTCTGCTAGGTACTCATGGCTGGCAGAGCAAGAAAATAAACGTGTATGTGTATATTAACCATTATATACATAATGAGTATCTAAATATTTATATGGGTAACAATTATGCTTAACATGAATCCATACTGACCTCTCCAAATCCAGTCTAGTAACACACAGATCATTATAGATTATCTCCATGCTTATTTATACCCTCCCTAATCTATTGGTTGTCTATCTATCACTCCCACCATCCACCATCCATTTACTTATTGAATTCCAGTATATATGTATAGTCCTTTTAGAACTGCAAATTCTAAAATATTGCTGTAGAAAATAAGCACTATACTTTTTCAGCTAACATGTAGTGTTATTTGTGGATCCTTTGTCTTTAGACTTTTAGATTCTACTCATTTTCAGTCACTCAGGTCATGTTGTATAAATGAGCCAAATATGGCCCAGTATATTGGCCCTTAAGCTGTCTATTTTTTTTCACAGCAGACTGAGACATCTAGTTTAAAGGCACACCAGTGTGAAACTAATAATTTCACACACTTGATTGCCACAAAAGTAATCCATGCAAACAGAATTTTAGTCATTAAATGTCTACCTACATTGCATACTCCACAGAACTGCCTCCAACATATGCTAGCCACGGATACAATAAATCCCAAAACAAAAAACCCAAGCCACCACTGCCTTTAAGAGTACTCTACCTTAGAGTCTCCTCATTGTGCTGTTGTATGGTATCGCCATACACCTAAGCCCCCTTTCACATCCTCCTCTTTCTCTAGAATTCCCTTCCTTTTTTTCTTTTCTGGATGGTGTTTCTGTAGCCTCTAGACAATTTCATGTTGTCAGAGATTTCCCACACATACAAACCTGTCAAAGTTTTTCCAAAAAAAAGTCTATGTGGACTACTTTCACTGCATTGTTATAATTTTCCTTGATCAGCCACCAAGTCTTGAATTCACTTCCTACAAGTCAGCTGCATTTCCTCCCTTAGTGAAGTTCTTTTATGCATTCCTGATGC